>NW_028169573.1:74517-80643 GCF_963971535.1 Notolepis coatsorum | reverse complement strand
ATTCTGACCTGCCACTCAATCACTGAAAGGAAAATATCTACTTTTCCTTATGAGCTTGTTTATCAGGCCTCTTCGTTTGTTGGCGTCATTTTTGACCGTTCAAAAGTTCAACCCTCTGCCTCCCGGTGGGCACGTCAAGGAGCCACAGCAGCAACTGCAGATGGAGGGGAATAAAATATAACAATAAAATATAAAGAAAGAAAATACTAATCTGATCTGCACTGGATTTCTGGGAGTGAATATGTATATACTCTATCAATAATGTCACTATGCACATATGTACGACCCACCCTGGTATACCATACAGACCTCATCCTCTACCCCAGGTACAAATAATAGCTAACCTAAGTCTACCCTGTACAAATATACAATACTCCAGTCCATACTAAGTCTCAGTCTACCCTGGTATAAATAAACAGATTAAACAGTTCACAGCCTTATAATAATAATAATAATAAATAATAATAATAATAATAATAATAATAATAATAATAATAATAATAATAATAATAACATTTCATTTGTAACGCACCCTCCTACCTTCCTGAGAATCTCAGAGTGCTACATAGTTAAAAAGAATAAAATAAAAATAGATATATAAAAAAAAGGAAGAACACATAGCAGAACAACATATGATAAGAGACATAAAACTAATAAAAGGCCTTTCTAAAAAGGTAGGTCTTGAGTCCATGTTTAAAAGTGTCACAGTGTGTGGTGCTCTCAGGGTGTTGGGGAGAGCATTCCCCAGTCTGGGTGCGGCCGATCGCCCATGGTGTGCATGGTTATATTATCAATTAATATAAATTAGTCCAGCGTCCAGCTCGGCGCAGAAGTGTTCGGGGCGGGCAAGAAGTCATTGCAACCAAGATCTTGGGGACGGTCAGATGGTTCAACGTCAGAAACAGATATGGTTTCATACACAGGAATGACACGAAAGAGGACGTGTTTGTACACCAGACGGCCATCAGGAAAGACGACCCAAGGAGATACCTTCGCAGCGTGGGGTATGGAGAAACTGTGGAGTTTGACATGGTTGAAGGAGAGAAGGGAGCGGAGGCGGCCAACGTCACTGGCCCAGCAGGCGTTCCCGTCCAGGGGAGCAAGTACGGTGCTGACCGGAACCGCTACAGGTGCTATCCCCGCAGGAGGGGCCCACCCCGCGATGGAGAATACCCTGAGGACTACCAGAGAGGTCCAGACCAGGGCGGCAAACCAAGGAGAGGGCCTGAAAGGAGAGAGCCCGAAAGGAGAGGGCCTGAGAGGAGATAGCCCGACAGGAGAGAGCCTGACAGGAGAGAGCCTGACAGGAGAGGGCCTGAAAAGAGAAGGCCCGAACGGAGAGGGCCTGAAAAGAGAGAGCCCAAAAGGAGAGGGCCTGAGAAGAGAGAGCCCGACAGGAGAGAGCCTGACAGGAGAGAGCCTGACAGGAGAGGGCCTGAGAAGAGAGAGCCCGACAGGAGAGAGCCTGACAGGAGAGAGCCTGACAGGAGAGGGCCTGAAAAGAGAAAGCCCGAACGGAGCGAGCCCGACAAGAGAGAGCCTGACAAGGGAGAGCTTGACAGCAGAGAGCGAGACAGGAGACGCGACAGGTCCCGGAGTGGAGACCGAGGGAGCGGGAACGACAAACCCAGGAGACAGAACTATTACAGAGGCTTCCGACCAAGGGGTTCCCCCCGTCCCAGGCTGGTGCGAGACAGAGAGGAGAATCAGGGGAACAGGTCGGAAGGAGGTCAAGGAGGCGAGGACAGCCCGGACCAGGGGCCTCGTCGGCGCCGCCACCGGCGCAACTTCCACTACCGCCGCAGACGCCCACCGCGATGGAAACGTCAAGAGGACGTCAGTGTTCACGGTTCGTCCCGAAGGAGGGGGCCCCGAAAGAACCATGCATAGAGATCAACTCAAGATCTGCTCCTTCCCGGCCTCCGACCCGGAAGAGCGGACGAGAGCTCCCCGAAGGATCCCGATGAGAGCGCGGAGCTCATCCGAATCAGACGTGGGGGGTGCCATCGTTTACTCTCGAGAACCGCACCCTAGGGCGTGTAACCCACCCAGGGCCCCGCGGGTCGTCGCTGAAGCAGAGAGGTAGAGTCAGTTTCCTCCGACGAGGACGGCGAAGACGGCAGAGACAGGGGCGAGGAGGGCGCCGCGGGCGGCCCCTCAGAGGCCTCGTAGGGCGAAACCGTGGCAGAGGGCCTGCCAACAGAGTCAGACGAATCTGACACAGAATCAGACGCAGGGGGGCTTGAACGAACCCGGCCCCAGAGGAGCACCAGAGGTCGGCTACCCGCTCGGTATCGCCAGGACTACGTGCTGAAGAGTGTGTTTGTGGAACAATGTGTGAAATTAATGAAACAATGTGTGAAACTGTTGGTCTAAGGACCGTTTTCATGTCATTAAACTGGTTTCATTGAGGTAACTTGCAGAGGACTTGGCAAGTTTAAAGTGGGGGGAAATGTAGCATCCTGAATATTCTGCTAAGTATTCAGAAGTGCTGACTAACTGTTACTTTCCCTGTGTGTGTATAAAGTGTGATAAACAGTGTTCCTTTTGATATCTCGCTCGGTCTAATAACGAGGTGAGGTGCTACTCTTCTCCGGCTTCATTATGGATCACTAACATAACATTGAGGCATCTTTCTCCCGTGCTGAAGTGGTCCTATAGTGGGATCAGTTGCGGTTGCCAGCAGGGGGCAGTGGTGGCAGTGGTGGCAGGTGGAGCGGAGGAGAGAGGGAAGCAACGAGGAAGAGAGGATTACCTGGGAGCCAGAGCACCAGGAAGCTCTCTTCGGCAGTGAACTCGACCATGAACAGTCGCAACGGGCGTGTGCTCAAACGAGCCCCGTTGAAGGAGTGATGTTGAAGAGCCCCGTTGGAGAGCGACGGGTGATAAGAAGTACTTGCTAGTTGACGTGTTATCCTAGAAGTACCAGCGATAGTGTGTGAGTAAGCGATACAGAACGAACTACTAACGTCCATAGTTAACGGGTTATAGTAGTAAGCAGTGATGCCACTAACGCGTTACTAAGTAACGCGTTACAGTAATCTGATTACTTTTCCCTGAAAATAGTAATCTAACGCGTTAATCTTTAAAAGCCAGTAATCTGATTGCAGTTACTTGTCCAAGTGGCTGTGCGTTACTATTTCGTTACTATCTCATCATAAATTCATAATGCAGGCGGAATGCAGTATTTTATTTCGTTTTAGACAGTCAAAAATACGCTTGGAGCTGTATTTCCTTGTATTGGGGGAGTGACGTCACAGCACGCAACCTCAAGTTGTTCCATGCTGGTGGGCGCGGCTGTTATTGTTGTGACAGATGGGTCTCCGTGAACGCGAACACTGCTGTTGAGCGAAAGTCATTGCTCTTTGCTACGAGGGACCGGAGCTCATCCATTTTATTGCAGAGAGAGTTCACGTTTGAGAGGAATATACCCGGGAGAGGAGGACGAGATCCTCTCCGGCGGAGGCGAGCCAGGGAGCCAGCCCTTTTGCCGCGCTGCCGCCTGACCCACTTCACAGCCTGGATGAAGACCGCGGTTCCCCTCACGAGCACATCCAACAGATCCGTGGAGCGGGTGAGTAGTTGAGGGAAAATGTCAAGTGGGATTGATTTCCCAATGTTCAGCAGTTCTTCTTTAGAGTAAGAAGTAACACAGGACGCTGGGACTAAACAAAACAAACAGAACACAATGCATCACTACTAGGAACATTAGAACCATATCTGAATAGGGCAGGCCTCAAAGGTAGGCTACATATCAGCCTACATGTGGTGAATGAATGAATGAATGAAAACTTTATTTAACAGATTGCAGAATGGGTACAATACAGTACGGCTCAATACATACAATTGTTAAGGGGATGCAGACCTGAGAAAGACGTTTGTCTTGTTTCCATCAGGGTCCCCCATTTTCAATTCATATAGACATTTATGACATACACAACATACATGACATTTATGGCATAGGGACATATAGGTATTTAGTACTGATACATTTGTGACATAAACGGTATTCAAATATACAGTACTGTTACCCCTAGATCCTGACAGAGTATATACATATGATGGGGAGGGGACTGTACATTAGGAGGGGGTGGGTGGGTGGGAGAGAAATATACATACGGCGGGGAGGGAATATATACATGCGGTGGGGAGGAGACTGTCTATTAGGAGGTGGTGGGGGTTTTGGGCATTTACGGTGGCCAGTTTCGAATTGCAGCCTCCCGTAGGTGCTCTTTAAGAGCGGTTTTGAATGTGGGTAGTGATTCACATTCCTTTACAGCTTTGGGTAGGGCGTTCCACATTGTTGTGGCATAATTGCGAAGCGTGTTTAGTCCCTTGTTTGAGCCGAATCTGGGTTTTACATGATTTGTTGAGCTTCCTCTGGTGTAGTGGTTGTGGTATTCACTGATCTTTGGGAAGTATTTTGACATGTACATGGGTACCCCGGTCGTATAGTGTATCTTGTAGACCAGGCCCATTGCAAGTTGCTGTACTCTGTCGTCTACTCTAAGCCATCCTAGGTTGTCAAAGTGGGCAGGGGTGAGGTGGGTTCTGGGGTTCAGGTCAAGTAGTAGTCTGACCAGTTTGTTTTGTGATGTTTGTCATTTTGTTTTAAGCGCCTTTGAGGTGCTTTGGTACCATGAGGTGCAAGCATAGTCGTAGTACCCTTGAATGAGTGCTCCTGCCAGAGTCTTCAGGGTATTCTTGTTTACCAGAGAGGAGATCCGGTACAAGAATCTAGTTCGTTGGTTGGTGTTATTGACCATTTATCTTTTGTGAAATCTATAGATCTATAGATAGGCCTACCTGCCCTATTAGTACCTTTTACTCAAACTGAGTACATTTTACAAAAATTTTTTTGTCATTCTTATGTTGTGGCAGCAGCAGGGACGACGACTTCGTAACCTAGTTACTTTCAAAGTAACTAAGTTACTCTGATAATCAAGTAATCAGTAAAGTAACTAAGATTACTTTTTAAAGGAGTAATCAGTAATCAGTAATCAGATTACTTTTACAAGTAATCTGTGGCATCACTGGTAGTAAGTGTGCGGTGTATTAGCATGCTGCTAACGGCTCCATCTGACTCCAGTAGACTACCGGTGGTACAGTCAGCCACGTTGCGTTAGTAGTACAACCGATAGCAGGAGGGTGCACTCAGACCCGCAGTTTAGCTGTGTTTAGGGTAGCCAAACAGTATTAGCTCGCGCGCCAGCATCAAACAACAGCCGCAGTGGACGTCTCCCCGACGCCGCAGAGGACGCCTCTTCCCACCAGCAGAGGTCGCCACCACAGCACGCTCCTCCAGTTCACCACTGCCCATGCTGTTCACCCCAGCCCGCTGGCTGTGCTCGCGGGATCGCCCGACGCCATCTTGTCACCTGGACGAGAGGTGATAGGAGTGGGTCTGCCATCTTGGCTAAGTACGAACGGTACCTCGTGTGCCCACAGCAATGTCCATTCAAGCGAACACTAACGACCAGTGTCTAAGGGGTACCCCAAACAATATAAGCCGGCTTTAGTGTAGGTTTTATTTGGTAACGTGGGCCCACATTTACTTGGTTTCTTTTGTATTTTTGTATTATTATTATTATTGTTATTTGAATTCCCAATGAATCATCTACTTTGTGCCTGGGTCTCCCCTAATCTAAGCAGGGTTATTATTAATGTATTGAGCATGCGGTGCCTATGATGGGAATAGTGTTCCCCTACATTACCAGTGAGAGCACCCGGTGCCGTTTATGAATACGTGCTATCTGAATAATCTGAAGTACAACTTGTAACTGATGAACTGACCAGGCTTCATCAGTTAGTAGACAGAATTGGGAGCACTGTGTGTGTGTCTGTTTATTCCATATATGCTAACCTAACCCCTGGGTAAATACTTGTGACTGGTATAACTATTTAACCCTTCCACCCCATTCGCAGCACATTAATTAAAGGGTCTATACAGGTGGTCAAGGAAGGGTACTGCTTAAAGGGAAGCCCAATAACAGTATTGAACTGACAGTCACCGGGTGTGGGAGGGCTGTCGGAGGTACTGGGGGAAGTGAGAGTGTGTCGGGAGCTACTGCTGACCGCCTTGGAAGGCGAGGGAGACCAGAGTACCATCCCCCAGGTTAGTAAATC
>NW_028169573.1:67017-69517 GCF_963971535.1 Notolepis coatsorum | reverse complement strand
ATGAATTGAAAATGGGGGACCCTGATGTAAACAAGACAAACGTCTTTCTCTGGTCTGCATCCCCTTAACAATTGTGTGTATTGAGCCGTGCTGTATTGTACCCATTCTGCAATCTGTTAAATAAAGTTTTCATTCATTCATTCATTCATTCATTCATTCATTCATTCATTCATTCATTCATTCATTCATTCATTCATTCATTCATTCATTCATTCATTCATTCATTCATTCATTCATTCATTCAACAGAGAGAGATGTGATCTTTATAGAGGAGATAAGGAGGAACAGAGATATATGTGATCTTTATAGAGGAGATAAGGAGGAACAGAGATATATGTGATCTTTATAGAGGAGATAAGGAGGAACAGAGATAGATGTGATCTTTATAGATAAGATAAGGAGGAACAGAGATAGATGTGATCTTTATTTACATTTACATTTACATTTAGGCTGCGGTTACACCTTTCGTATCATTTCGTATTGTTTTCTTATACGTATCGCCGCGTATCGCCGCGACGTCATGCGCCTCGAGTCACACTTTCGTTTTTTTTTCGTTTTTGTCAGCCGAGCACACTGATGTAGTACACTGCCAAAGCAGTAGGTGGCAGTAGGTGGCAAACATGAAGGCAATTTCAACCAATCAGAACGAATGTGCCAATACACTTCCTGGTGGAAGCTCCAGCAAAGAAAATGTCAATAAGGCAGGCGCCTATGCCGCGCCACCATCTTGCCTATTTACTCAATGCAGCAATAATTTTTCAGCAAAGCCTAATAAAAGTGCAATAAACAAAACGGATACATTCACTGTGTGTTCTGCCTGTCATTTGTTGATGAAACAAAACTAACATCAACACAAGTGACCACCAAGAGCGGATAGTTTAGTCTAAAAAACGATCGGTAGCATTGTTAGCTGCATGCTAACGTCAATGGAGTATGCCATTATAACAATATAGCATTGTGGCTAGAAGCTAACGTTAGCTCACGCTACTTAGCCAGCACGAAACTGATGATATCGCGAGCTATCAGTAGTTAGATAACATTAGAGACAACGCTGTGTGTATTAAACAAAGGTGAATAGATGACTGGGCCATTTTGTTTAATGCTTGTTAAGTTGAAAGAGGAACTCTGAGCTAACAGGGTCTGAATCCTGATAGCTCACGTTAGCCAGCTGCTCATGCAATCGGTAATGCTAGCAGAATGAATGGATGTAAACTTTATTTAACATATTGCATACAATACAATACGGCTCAATACAAACAATTGTTAAGGGAATGCAGACTGTTGTAGCTTGGACTGGGGTCCTTATAACAATAACTTGACAACACATGGTAGCTGAAGCTATTTGGGACACGGAGCTCTGTCCCAAACACACACACTGTTGTCACCGGAAGGGCACGCAGATGGTATCTACTGCGCATGGGCGTTTTCGCAACAACTGCTCCGTGCTGACTACACGCTGTTGTCGAAGCGTTTTTTTTGCGTATCTCCAAACGCAAACACAATTTTGCGTTTCAGCCGTATCCACAAAAAAACGCCAAAAAACGCATTTCTGTGTAGATAGGACATCAAACGTCGTCAAAAACGTATAAAAAAACGCCAGGAATACACTAGTCTAACCATAGCCTTAGTCATTTAGCTGACGCTTTTATCCAAAGCGACTTACAAGTTCTGTGCGACAAGACAGCAAGAAGGGTATAACTCTATCAGCTGAGTAACAATGTTCATCAAAGTGTTGCGTGTTACAGTGTAGGTTAGTTTATTAGGACAAGTGCATGACATTAAGGTTAGTCGGGGTTAGATTTTTTTCTTTTCTTTTTTTTTATCATTTCAGATAATGGTTGAAGAAGTGAGTCTTTAGTCGACGGCGAAAGATTGGACGGGATTCGGCTGTCCTAACTGGGATGGGTAGTTCATTCCACCATTGTGGGGCAAGGACTGAGAATAGGCGGCTTCTCTTTGATGACCCTCCGGGAGCTTGGATAGGAGTAGATCTGAGGCGGCCAGAAGATGCAGAGCGTAGGGGTCTTGAGGGTGTGTAGTTAGAGACCATTGACCGGAGGTAGGCGGGAGCGGTTCCCTTTGCCGCACGGTATGCTAGGTCGAGGGCCTTGAAGCGGATACGTGCAGCAATGGGGAGCCAGTGCAGGTCCCTAAGAAGTGGGGTGACATGGGCCGACTTCGGTAGGTTTGAGATCAGGCGGGCCGCTGCATTTTGAATGAGTTGAAGAGGCTTGGTGGCAGTGGCCGGGAGGCCAGCTAGAAGTGCGTTGCAGTAGTTGAGGCGGGAGATGACTGTTGATTAGACGAGGAGTTGGGTGGCTTCTTTTGTCAGGAAGGGGCGTATCCTTCTGACATTGCTCAGGAGGAATCTGCAGGTTCTGGTTGTCGCTGCGATGTGAGCAGAGAAGTTCAACTGGTCGTCGAGGACAACACCAAGGTTCTTGGCGGTCGGCGACGCGGTCACAGCTGCATTCTCGACTGTGATGGAGAGGTCGGTCAG
>NW_028169573.1:52017-62017 GCF_963971535.1 Notolepis coatsorum | reverse complement strand
CACATCTATCTCTGTTCCTCCTTATCTCCTCTATAAAGATCACATCTATCTCTGTTCCTCCTTATCGCCTCTATAAAGATCACATCTATCTCTGTTTTCCCTATCTTCTCTATGAAGATCACATCTATCTCTGTTCCTCCTTATCTCCTCCATAAAGATCACATCCTTCTCTGTCTCCTCGTCTCCTCCGTCCTTCCATCTGTATGTCTTCAGTCCTTCTTCCCGCCTACCTCCGGTCAATGGTCTCTAACTACACACCCTCAAGACCCCTACGCTCTGCATCTTCTGGCCGCCTCAGATCTACTCCTATCCAAGCTCCCGGAGGGTCATCAAAGAGAAGCCGCCTATTCTCAGTCCTTGCCCCACAATGGTGGAATGAACTACCCATCCCAGTTAGGACAGCCGAATCCCGTCCAATCTTTCGCCGTCGACTAAAGACTCACTTCTTCAACCATTATTTGAAATGATAAAAAAAAAGAAAAGAAAAAAATCTAACCCCGACTAACCTTAATGTCATGCACTTGTCCTAATAAACTAACCTACACTGTAACACGCAACACTTTGATGAACATTGTTACTCAGCTGATAGAGTTATACCCTTCTTGCTGTCTTGTCGCACAGAACTTGTAAGTCGCTTTGGATAAAAGCGTCAGCTAAATGACTAAGGCTATGGTTAGACTAGTGTATTCCTGGCGTTTTTTTATACGTTTTTGACGACGTTTGATGTCCTATCTACACAGAAATGCGTTTTTTGGCGTTTTTTTGTGGATACGGCTGAAACGCAAAATTGTGTTTGCGTTTGGAGATACGCAAAAAAAACGCTTCGACAACAGCGTGTAGTCAGCACGGAGCAGTTGTTGCGAAAACGCCCATGCGCAGTAGATACCATCTGCGTGCCCTTCCGGTGACAACAGTGTGTGTGTTTGGGACAGAGCTCCGTGTCCCAAATAGCTTCAGCTACCATGTGTTGTCAAGTTATTGTTATAAGGACCCCAGTCCAAGCTACAACAGTCTGCATTCCCTTAACAATTGTTTGTATTGAGCCGTATTGTATTGTATGCAATATGTTAAATAAAGTTTACATCCATTCATTCTGCTAGCATTACCGATTGCATGAGCAGCTGGCTAACGTGAGCTATCAGGATTCAGACCCTGTTAGCTCAGAGTTCCTCTTTCAACTTAACAAGCATTAAACAAAATGGCCCAGTCATCTATTCACCTTTGTTTAATACACACAGCGTTGTCTCTAATGTTATCTAACTACTGATAGCTCGCGATATCATCAGTTTCGTGCTGGCTAAGTAGCGTGAGCTAACGTTAGCTTCTAGCCACAATGCTATATTGTTATAATGGCATACTCCATTGACGTTAGCATGCAGCTAACAATGCTACCGATCGTTTTTTAGACTAAACTATCCGCTCTTGTTTCAAGTTTCTTTAATAGTTGTCATACAGAAGTACAGAATACTTTTGTACAAAATGCTTCTTACTGTTGCGCTCCAGAGACTGTGCATGACAAGATAAGTATGAAATAAAAACATAGTAAAAATTAGAAGTAAAAAAAGAGGTCACAGTGTTCAGTTTAGACATATGTACAATGTTCGTAGACGTAGTTACCATACAATATACAATACTGTGCAGTGTACTAATATAGTGGTCACTTGTGTTGATGTTAGTTTTGTTTCATCAACAAATGACAGGCAGAACACACAGTGAATGTATCCGTTTTGTTTATTGCACTTTTATTAGGCTTTGCTGAAAAATTATTGCTGCATTGAGTAAATAGGCAAGATGGTGGCGCGGCATAGGCGCCTGCCTTATTGACATTTTCTTTGCTGGAGCTTCCACCAGGAAGTGTATTGGCACATTCGTTCTGATTGGTTGAAATTGCCTTCATGTTTGCCACCTACTGCCACCTACTGCTTTGGCAGTGTACTACATCAGTGTGCTCGGCTGACAAAAACGGAAAAAAAACGAAAGTGTGACTCGAGGCGCATGACGTCGCGGCGATACGCGGCGATACGTATAAGAAAACAATACGAAATGATACGAAAGGTGTAACCGCAGCCTAAATGTAAATGTAAATGTAAATAAAGATCACATCTATCTCTGTTCCTCCTTATCTTATCTATAAAGATCACATCTATCTCTGTTCCTCCTTATCTCCTCTATAAAGATCACATATATCTCTGTTCCTCCTTATCTCCTCTATAAAGATCACATATATCTCTGTTCCTCCTTATCTCCTCTATAAAGATCACATCTCTCTCTGTTGAATGAATGAATGAATGAATGAATGAATGAATGAATGAATGAATGAATGAATGAATGAATGAATGAATGAATGAATGAATGAATGAATGAATGAAAACTTTATTTAACAGATTGCAGAATGGGTACAATACAGCACGGCTCAATACACACAATTGTTAAGGGGATGCAGACCAGAGAAAGACGTTTGTCTTGTTTACATCAGGGTCCCCCATTTTCAATTCATAGTGACATTTATGACATACACAACATACATGACATCATGACATTTATGGCATAGGGACATACATGACATACAGGTATATAGTACTGTTACATTTGTGACATATATGATATGCAAATATACAGTACTGTTACCCATAGATCCTGACAGAGAGTATATACATATGATGGGGAGGAGACTGTACATTAGGAGGGGGTGGGTGGGTGTGTGGGAGAGAAATATACATACGGTGGGGAGAGAATATATACATACGGTGGGGAGGAGACTGTACATTAAGAGGGGGTGGGGGGGTTTGGACATTTACGGTGGCCAGTTTCGAATTGCAGCCTCCCGTAGGTGCTCTTTTAAAGCGGTTTTGAATGTGGGTAGGGATTCACATTCCTTTACAGCTTTGGGTAGGGCGTTCCGCATTGATGTGGCATAATTGCGAAACGTGTTTAGTCCCTTTGTTTGAGCCGAATCTGGGTTTAACATGATTTGTGGAGCTCCCTCTGGTGTTGTGGTCGTGGTGTTCACTGACCTTTGGGAAGTATTTTGACATGTACATGGGTACCTTAGTCGTATAGTGTATCTTGTAGACCAGGCCCATTGCAAGTTGCTGTACTCTGTCGTCTACTCTAAGCCTTCCTAGGTAGTCAAAGTGGGCAGGGGTGAGGTGGGTTCTAGGAGTAAGGTCAAGTAGTAGTTTGACCAGTTTGTTTTGTGATGTTTGTAATTTTGTTTTTAGCGCCTTTGAGGTGCTTTGGTACCATGAGGTGCAAGCATAATCGTAGTACCCTTGAATGAGTGCTCCTGCCATCCTATCCTGTCTTCAGGGTATTCTTGTTTACCAGAGAGGAGATCCGGTACAAGAATCTAGTTCGTTGGTTGACTTTTTTTATTACCTTGGATGCCATTTTGTCACAGGAAAGATTTGCCTCTAGGATGGACCCTAGGTATGTAATTTCATCTTTCCTTGTGACAATATTGTCACCCACTGTAACTGAGAAGCCGTCGGTCTTGCTGAGTTTGTTATTTGATCCGAAGAGAATGGACTCTGTTTTACCCATGTGTAGTGATAGTTTGAACCTCCTTATCTCCTCTATAAAGATCACATCTATCTCTGTTCCTCCTTATCTCCTCTATAAAGATCACATCTATCTCTGTTCCTCCTTATCTCCTCTATAAAGATCACATCTATCTCTGTTCCTCCTTATCTCCTCTATAAAGATCACATCTATCTCTGTTCCTCCTTATCTCCTCTATAAAGATCACATCTATCTCTGATCCTCCTTATCTCCTCCATAAAGATCACATCTATCTCTGTTCCTCCTTATCTCCTCTATAAAGATCACATCTATCTCTGTTCCTCCTTATCGCCTCTATAAAGATCACATCTATCTCTGTTCCTCCTTATCTCCTCTATAAAGATCTCACATCTATCTCTGTTCCTCTTTGTCTCCTCCATAAAGATCACATCCTTCTCTGTCTCCTCGTCTCCTCCGTCCTTCTATCTGTATGTCTTCAGTC
Source organism: Notolepis coatsorum (assembly GCF_963971535.1). NCBI lineage: Eukaryota > Metazoa > Chordata > Actinopteri > Aulopiformes > Paralepididae > Notolepis > Notolepis coatsorum. The sequence goes on along the minus strand of NW_028169573.1, from coordinate 58,014 downwards.
CTTCTTCTCTTTGTGTCTCCAGACAATCTATTTATCATTAGCTTCACTGTTTTCCGGTGGTGCCGAAATCTTACAACCTTTGCCAACCCCCACACACACAAACACATACACACACACACACGCACGCACACACACACACAAACACATACACACGCGCACACATGCACACACATACACGCACGCGCGCGCACACACAGTCACATACACACATGCACACACACACACACAGAAACAAACACACATGCACACACGCGCACACACACAGACACACATACAAACACACACACACACACACACCCAAACACACATGCACACACACAAACACACATGCACACACATACATCTATCTATCTACGACCTATCTATCTACATGTATATATCCCAAGCTAGCTGGGTCTACAAATATATACAGTATATATATTCCTTTGATTTGTTAGTCATTTACTTTCTTGAAAGTGACCCAGAGTGATGACACATTTTGAGACGTGAACTCTTCAGATGTCGACGGCAGACTAACTCAGATCCTCAGATGTCGGACGACAGACTAACTCAGATCCTCAGATGTCGGACGACAGACTAACTCAGATCCTCAGATGTCGGACGACAGACTAACTCAGATCCTCAGTTGTCGGACGACAGACTAACTCAGATCCTCAGTTGTCGGACGACAGAGACTAAGTCAGATCTTCCGGGTTCCAGAGGACCGCGGGTAGCTCACGCCATGTCTAATATGTCTTGAGGAAACGTCAGCACTGTATTAAATAAGCGAGTGCAGGGATGAATGGTGTGTGGGAGTTATCTCTCCTCTATGTGGTGTCTGATTCCCTGTGACAGTGGCGTATGCGTGTTATTTGTCTCCCTCGCTCTGCAAATATACTCCTCGTCTTTCAGGCCAACAACTTGCGTATCGTAACTCTCTTCCTAAGCCTCTGTTGTCGCACGCTGGGATACCGTCGGCCTGCCGGAGAGGCCGAGGCAGCGCAGACCGCACAGAAGCCTCGTGTTGTTTCACTTTGTAACTCAATACATCAAAATGTTACTTCAGCTCCTTTCTGGAGAAGCACTTGGGCTGAATAGGCAGTGGTGTGTCTGCGTGTGTGTGTGTGGTGTGTGTGCGTGTGTGGTGTGTCTGCGTGTGTGGTGTGTGTGGTGTGTGTGTCTGCGTGTGTGGTGTGTGTCTGCGTGTGTGGTGTGTGTGTGTCTGCGTGTGTGGTGTGCGTGTGTCTGCGTGTGTGGTGTGTGTGTCTGCGTGTGTGTGTGTGTGTGGTGTGCGTGTGTGGTGTGTGTGTGTCTGCGTGTGTGGTGTGTGTGTATCTGCGTGTGTGGTGTGTGTGTGTCTGTATGTGTGGTGTGTGTGTATCTGCGTGTGTGGGGTGTGTGTGTGTCTGCGTGTGTGGTGTGTGTGTCTGCGTGTGTGGTGTGTGTGTCTGTGTGCGTGTGTGTGTGTGTGTGTGTGCGTGTGTCTGTGTGAGTGTGGTGTGCGTGTGTGGTGTGTGTGTGTGTGTGTGTGTGTGAGAGAGAGTTTGTGTGTGAGTGTGTGTGCTTGTTTGTCTTTGCACCTATGTGTGTGTGTGTGTGTGTGTGTGTGTGTGTGTGTGTGTGTGTGTGTGTGTGTGTGTGTGTGTGTGTGTGTGTGTGTGCGTGCATGCATGCACACAAGCGTATAAGGAGAGATTATGGCAGGCAGGAGTGGTGTATTGTCACTCAAACGTCACTTTGACAGGATGTATGTGTGTGCGTGTGCACGCGCGCGCGCGTGTGTGTGTGTGTGTGTGTGTGTGTGTGTGTGTGTGTGTGTGTGTGTGTGTGTGTGTGTGTGTGTGTGTGTGTGTGTGTGTGTGTGATGATGCTCTCCCTAAGCCTCGGTTGGCTACTAAAACTAATAGCTGTGACTTAGTGAGTTCTAGTCTCTGGGAGAGAAACCAGCTGTCTCTCTCAGATCCATCGATGTATTAAAGTCTTCTCTGTCTGGAGCGTTTCAATCAAGTACCTCAGACGAACAACCATATGAGTCCCTTTAGGTTTTCAGAGGAACAACGTTTTCAACCTTGATTATCTAAAGATGGTAAGCTGGAGTGTTGTGTTCACCCATAGTTAAAGACAGTAGAGGTTGAGTACTTTATTATCTAAAGATGGTAAGTTAGAGTGCTGTGTTCACCCGTAGTTAAAGACAGAGGCTGAGTACTTTATTATCTAAAGATGGTAAGTTAGAGTGCTGTGTTCACTCGTAGTTAAAGACAGTAAAGGTTGAGTAGTTTCTTGTAATATATCACATTCATAAGTCATTTAGATTGACTTCCCACCTGCAAATACATGGCCCATTCCAAAGAATTTAAAAACAGACTTCTATGGTTCTTCAGGGCGAGGATTCAGTTAGAAAGGCCACAACACCAGTCTAATGTTCTCCAACGTCAGGTCGATACCAGGCACAAGTAAGGCGGGGCTGTTGCTCCAGCCTCTCCATATCTCCCTGTCTATCTGTGCAGAAGGGGGAATTTCCCCCGCTGTGCTAAAATCCACCACCACCAACTATACTATACTCTCATAACTATTTTTCTCTACTGTAATAAGCCTCTCTGTGAAAGTGACGGATCGGATCAATGCGAGTCCTCTGTGATTCCGCGGTGTAAAGGGATGATTTCTAGACAGACAGACAGACAGACAGACAGACAGACAGACAGACAGACAGACAGACAGACAGACAGACAGACAGACAGACAGACACACAGACAGACAGACAGACAGACAGACAGACAGACAGACAGACAGACAGACAGACAGACAGACAGACAGACAGACAGACAGACAGAAAAATGATTTCTCTACTGTAATACGACTCTCTGTGAAAGTGACGGATCGGATCAATACGCACCAAACGCGCTTAAAACTCACGTCCTCTGCGACTCAGCGGTGGAAAGGGATGATTTCTGGTGTCACCAGGGTGGTTTTGGAAGCAGGGCGCTATGTGTACGGTGGCCCCTGAGCGCCATCATGCCAGAGCGTAGGATCACAGCGTGGACTAGTCAGGATTCACAATGTCCTGACACATTCCAGGCTGGCTGATCACACACACACACACACACACACACACACACACACACACACACACACACACACACACACACACACACACACACACACACACACACACACACACACACACACACACACACACACACACACACACACACACACACACACACACACACACACACACACACACACACACACACACACACACACACACACACACACACACACACTGAATACACACAAATACAGCAAGGTCTCTCTCTCTGTCTCTCTCTGTCTCTCTCTCAATCTCTCTCTCTCTCTCTCTCTCTCTCTCTCTCTCTCTCTCTCTCACACACACACACACTGAATACACACAAATACAGCAAGGTATCTCTCTGTCTCTCTCTGTCTCTCTCTCTCTCTCCCTCTCCCTCTCTATCTCTCTCTGTCTCTCTGTCTCTCTCTCTCAATCTCTCTCTCTCTCTCTCTCTCTCTCTCTCTCTCTCTCTCTCTCTCACACACACACACACACACACACACACACACACACACACACACACACACACACACACACACACACACACACACACACACACACACACACACACATTTTTTACTTTTACATACAAATAATACACATTCTCACACAAACACACACCTGTACTTAAGATGCAAACACACACACACACACACACACACACACACACACACACACACACACACACACACACACACACACACACACACACACACACACACACACACACACACACACACACACACACACACACACTCACACACCTTTAGCGATTCCAACACAAGACACACATACACACAAGAGTTTTTTAAAGGTAGAATCTGTAATGCGGTCAAACACAGTGACCTTTATGGCACTTTGTTTGCATTTTTTTTTTATGTTGGTCTGATGTGTGGAGGAGCCTAGAGGGCGCTGTATCACCACATTATAGGGCTGTCAACACCGGCCAAAAATGGTGTCCGGTTATTTGTTCTAAAAACACACGTTACGTTCGAACATGTTAAAATATGTATTATCATTTTAAATATTGAATTCGATATTTCTTGTGTTATGTCCACAAGTGAGCAACCAATACACTGAGAGACTACGGAACCATGGGGACCTGCATTGGCGTCTATCTCAGCGTGCCAAACCACCCACTTCCTAGAAGGACTAGCAGAAAATACCACAGGGATTGATGAACGGGTCATATAACAGACGTGACGCAGGGAAATTAAAAATATCAATACATTTCTCAGTTACACGTTTAAGCTCCTAAATCCCTCCTGCGAGCATGTAAATAAAAAAGCTGTGGCAAGTTGTAATCTGACTGATTTATTTTCACAGTTGAGTCTCAGCTAATGTTACCATGCTAGTTTAGCCGGCTAGCTTGATACCATCCCTGCCGTTGTAAACATTAGACCACTCTGCTGCTCCCCATGCTCTGAATAAACGAACGGTAACTCTGCCAATGACTCTCTTTGATAGCAAGTTTGTTAACCTTGCACGACAGCTGGGTTCACGAGATCACAAGATCACGCGAGAATCCGTCTTGTCAGGCTCAAGTGATTTACGTGCTCATGCCCGGACCACAGTATAGTCCGGACCAATCAGTGTCCTCTGAGAAACTGCTGGCAGTGACGGCCGTGGCTTAGGTGGGACGGTATTTTATTAAAGTGCTACTATTCCAAACAGTTTCAACCGACAACTTCCCAGATGGTCTGTTGGTCAGGTTATCGGTTTGTGCCAGAGAGCTCAATATACAAACAAACGCACCTCAAGACGTTATTTGGTTACCTGATTCAGCAGGCCGAATGGCTCTATCAGTTACAGAATAGTGGCTAATCAACTAATCCTGAAGAAATAGCCTTGGTAAATCAGAATCAGAAGAAAGGTCTTTACTGCCAAGTAGTTTACATATACAAGGAATTTGATTTGGTCGTTTGGTGCGACATTAACGGACAGAATATTGAGGTAGAATAAAATGGAATACAAACTAAATTGAAATAAAAGTAGAATACAATAGAATTATAAACTAAAATAGGCCAGGGCTGTACAATTGAGTAGGCTAGATGAGTAGGCTAGATGAAGAATAATGACAACACTGCCATATGCAACGTTATTTTAAGACGACTATACAAGAGCAGTTTATTCTCAAACGACTGCCACCTTCCGCACCTCATCTCAGCTCAGCCCACTGATGTGTCCGGTTCGGTTTCCCATCTATTCATTGTCCTTCGTCTGTGCGATGGAGTGATTCTGGACCATCTGGCCGAACTCACTTGAGTGCATGTTTTCGAGCTGTGCCCTGGAGTCGCTCGTGGTGGAATAGCAGGCCAACTGTTACATACCGCACATACAACTTTGTCTCCAGGGTTCCATGATTTTGCCGTCTACTGACCAAGAATTCAAGTATTTCCAAAGCGTGGGCTTTGTAGAATGTGTGGAGCGCAAATCAATCACCCTCTCCCGTGGCCGAGTTGGGTTCAGAACCCTCTGCCATGGTTGGCGTGCGGTTTGCGTTGAGTTATTGGCTCTTTTCGGCTTGAGGGGTGAGACTTGCATTTGATTTTCAACCCGCTATGAAATGAAAGTGATGTCACGTCTGTCAAACAGCGGCTCGGCGATCCACACACGAGAACCCGAGTTTAAAGGATAGACCCGCCCGTTTTCACAATCGAATGTTCACTTTCACAACCAAATGTCTTTTATTTTCTATCGCAATTCTAATAGATGTTGAATAACGATCATTCGTTTTGACAGCCCTACAGATTCTACCTTTAAGTAAACACTCTCAAACAAAGAGAAATAAAGCCACACAATGAAAACACACACACCGTCAGACATACAGCCTGCAGCCGGAACCAAAACCCCTCAGGATTACTGTCAAATACACTGGTTAGGCTGCTCTGGGTGTGTGTGTTGTGTGGTGCTCATACATGTACGTATATTTGTAAGCGTGTGTG
>NW_028169573.1:42500-51817 GCF_963971535.1 Notolepis coatsorum | reverse complement strand
CTGGAGCTTTACAAGAGCAAGATGAACCGGCGCCACTGAGGCAGCCTGGCGCTCCTCGAGGCCCGACCCAGACACGGACACGGAGCGGGACCCCGCCCCCTGTCAGCCGACCCCGGCCACCCGACCACCGAATCCCCCGGCGACTCCCTCGCAAAACACACGTCCTCCCCTTCCTCCTCCCTTCCTCTCCCGGCCTCTGCTTTCACTCCCGGAGAATGTTACTTCGCTCACTTCCAGAAAGCCGTCGTTAAGAGTTACAGGAACGGGTCCTTCCGTTCCAAATCTCTCGGCTCTTGACACCGGCTGGAGTCCGGTATCGTTTTATCGGCTTAACTCTCAGAGTCTGGCGCTGACGTGAACCCCCATCCCCCCCCCCCCCAGACCACCCCACCACCCACCCCCACCCCTGGAGAAGCGGCGAGGATGAGAGGGAGGAGTATATCTGAATATATTATATTTCCTTGTCTGCCATTTTTCAGGAGGCGGTGAAGGCCATGTAACCGATCGAGACCTTTATTAGAGCTCGTGAAATAATGGGACTGGGTAGAAAGGGAGCCCCCTGACGCCACCGGAGCTGCAGACTATCAGTCTTGTCATCCTCCAAGATATTGTTTTCACCCGCCGTCCGCAGCGATCCAAACAAAGTTGTTTCAGAGCACAGAGCGACTTCCAAGAGTGGCGGCAACCCGCCAACGCGGCTCGTAAAGAAGACACATTTACAGCATCGGCCCGACGTCACAGTGCTAATGTCCTGCCCCGGTGGTCTTACCAGTCCAGGCTGAGGGATCGTCTCCTGTACGACGCCGGTCTGTCCTGGGCGGCTTTCTCCGCTTTGGCCGGACGCTCCCTCAGGGAGAGACGGTGGGTGAATTTGGAGATGCCCGACTCTGACCTGGGGGGGGGGGGAGGAAAGCAGAGAAGCACCGTGAACACAAACATCACAGCCTAGTTTGATCACTTGCGAGAGCCATGTTTTTCTGGCTGTTGAGCAATTGGACACTGACCAGACGATGACGTTGCAGTATGTTTGTTTTTCTATCCTAATAAGGTTTATTTCATAGTCGTGCAAACTGGTTTCAACCAGAAGATTTACTAATACTTAAAATCACTCTTGGTATTTTCACTCTGACCTATAAAGTCAGACTAGCATTCTTGGTCAATGGTTTGTCTCTTGATAATGTCAACCAACAGCCTTGGTTCTCTGGTGGTAGCTTTGGGTTTAAGTTATTCATTGTTCACCAATTGATTAAATGACCATATAGGAATAGTGCACCGGCCAGGGTCATGTGCGATTACAGTTATACTGTGGATATAACCATTTTGTTCTTCTGTTAAGGTTCTTTTTAAGCTGTGGTGAAAGAGCTACAAGTAAAAGAGGTAAAATACCTCCACTCAAAATGACACTTAAGTGACAGTAAAAAAAATAAGTATTTCATTGCACTACTAAAAATAATTGTATTTAATTGGTTGGGAACATTCAACCCTCCATCCATTGACTTCTAGGTTATATAAGGGGCACCAGTGGTTCAGGAGGTAGAGCAGATGTCAGGTAAAGGTTCCCGGTTCGATTCCGGCTCCTTCCAGCAGAGTGTCGAAGTGTCCTTGAGCAACTCACTTAACCCCTTAATTGTTGACGATGAGCAGGTTGGCACCTTGCATGGTTGCCTTGCATGGTTGTACAAAGTTTCCTAAAATGAAAATACTCAAGTATAGTACAAGTACCTCAAAGATATCACACTATGTTGCCTATACTCAATGTATACCTATCCACTGCTTTCACTGTCTACACCTCTCTTATACTCAATTTATACCTGCCTACTGCTTTCACATGTCTACAACTACACTGTAATCATAGTAATCATCTACCACTGCTGCAAAGCAAATTTCCCCTTGAGGGACAATAGAGTCTGAACTGAACTGAACTGAACTGAACCCACCTTATACTATAGTCTAACCATATAACTCTGTATGACAGCATGTACAATAGTGCTCTATATACCCAGGGCTGGACTGGGACCAGAAATCGGCCCTGGCATTTTTGGCCCAGACCGGCCCACCATAATCGGTCGGACACCACCCACCAGTACACCATCCTTGCGCCACCTTAAATATGCGTACCTACTGTACTATTCCCCCAAACCACTACAAAGCTGGGTAGTAAGTGCCATGGACAAGTGTACCAGTGCAAGTGGACCAGTGTACTCACTCGCTCTTGGCTGAATCTTGTTTTGGGTGGTGATGTAAAAACATCTGCATCATAGCAGGCTCAAGATGGGCAAAGTAGTCTATAGCCTGTTCATCCCTGTCTCTCTCCTCCACAACCTGGCTTGACTAGACATAAGGAGAGAGAGATGATTACAATTAACTGGTACATTCAGGTCCAGAATTGTTGGAATTCCCTGACAAAGATATGCAAAAAGCTGTACAATTTAAACAATACCATAATGAGCAAATAGTTGTTTATTCAATTAATGGATGGAGCTGTTCCATCTTATTTCATTTGATACTAACTACTCGGTTCATACAGATTTCAAGTATTCAAAGATCAATGATGAATATTGCATAAGGTTTACACAGTTAATAGATCACATTTTTGTTGTATATTCATGTTCAGAGAGGAGTAATAGTTAGAGCTTTGTATGTGATTTCTATGGCAATTAAATCAATGGTGTGCTTGTTTGTTTGGGGAGTTTGACCTACAGTTCTGTATCGTTAGTGGCTTAGCTTGGCATCACACTGCACTATCTCACGTACGTGCACGCGCACTGAATAAACCACAAATATACCTCTAATACCAATATTAGTCTGACCACACCCCTCATCAGCTTACCTTCATAAGCAGGTGTGTGGTCACCTGCTCTCCTCCTTCTCGCTTTCACCACAAGGAAGTGCCTCGGTAGTACCCCACTTGACGTGTCGTTGATAGTTGAAAAGAGTTGTGACTAGGTTTACATTGTGCCTAACCTTTTTCTTCTCTCACTTGTTTGTATAAGAAAAAGGTTTGGGTCATAATGTATTCCGCGGAGAGTAGACCCGCTAGACCTACTCTTCACCACCGATTCTCCATTCCCGCCTCCGTCGTGCATTCCGGTGCTGGGCTGTTGCCACTCTCGTGGTTGCTGACCCAGCCCGGGAGACTGCCGGTGGATAGTTTTCCTCACCGACGAGCCGAGGGTTCGGTGCCGTCGCTCCGGCGATGGCCTGATCTCGACTCTGGTTCCTCTGTTTCTGGGGAATCGCCCGTTGATGAACGGGGGATTGTCTTAGAGCCAGAGGATTTGCGACGAAAACTTTTTGCGTCTGCTCGCTCACGTCGTAACATGGTGGCGTGCAGACGCGAACGGCCTGGGTTTGGGGAATTGCTGGAGACCAGCGAGGCCGCGTCCGACTCTGGATTTCTGATGGAAACTGAAGACTTCATGGAGGAGGCGGACGGGTTCTTGTATGATGGTCCCGTGGAGGGGAGTATCCCTCCTCCGGAGACCCCGGAGGGGGGAGAAATGGCTCCACGGGGCGCCTTGTTCGAGGATGTCGGGGAACCACCTTGGCCTCATCGACAGGATGCCCTACTGTCAGCCGCATCGGATTGTGGCTCCTTGACCAGTCGCAGCCTGCTGTATGCGAGGGATGCGGGGTCGGTGGAGGAGGGTCCGCAGGGGGAACTGCGGGCCTTGTTCCCCGAGCTCATGGCGGTAGCCGCCGCTGCAAACGGTGTGCCGCTGCCGCAGCCATTGCCTGCACCTGTCCCTGATGACCTCATAGGCCATCCCTGGCAGCGTCCCCCGGTGAGAGGGGTGGACGTTGTCTACCCATTTTTCCCATCGATGGGGGCCTATGTTCGTCGGGGTCAGGCGGTCTCCAACATCATGGGACTAACTCCCGCCTACGTACCAGTTACGCGGGTGTCGGGGTTGGTCAAAGGTATGGGGGAGGGCGTACCTCGGCTTGACAATCCGATGGCCGCGCTCCTCTGTCCGGATATGGTGTGGGAGCCCCTATGCAAGCCGGTCCTCCAGGGGAGGTCGGCTAGGCGATTGGCTTATTGGGGTGACCAGTCATTCATCGCCGGTACACAGTCGCTGGCTGCGGCCTCTAACATCGCCCACCTGGCTAGATTTGTATCGGGGATAATGACGGGCGGCGCGGATCTGAACGAGGTGAGGTGCGTTCAGATCACCCAGGCTGCGGGAGCTGTGCTGCACCTCTCCCAGGTGCTAGCCATAGCCATGGGGAAAGTGCGCGCCCTGGCCACCCTGGGCCAGCGTCATCTTTGGCTGGAGCAGGCCCGTGTGCCGGAACGGAAGAGAACCCCTCTTCTGACGGCCGCCCTCTCCGACGCTGGCCTGTTCGGGAAGGCCCTGCTATTGATGACCTCAACATGCAGAGAGATGGCAGAGGAGAGGTCCATTCTCCAACCCCATTTTCCGCCTCCCGTCCTTGCCGGTGGGGGCAGAAGGATTCCACGACGTCGAGCTGTCTCCGTCGCCGCTACCACTACCTCCACCGCCACTGCTGGCCCTGCCAAGAGGGCCAGGGGAAGAAGCGGCGCTTCGGCCACCGCCGGCCCATCCCAGACCGGAGGAGACGGTAGGGATCGTCGTGTCCAGCAGACTGTTACCTATCGTCCCTCCGGGGCTCCCCGGGGTGGCAAGACTCGAGCGGCGCGAGGTGGCAGGCGCCGTTGAGAGTGACTTTTCCCCCTCTGTGTCCCCTCCTCTACACCCTCCCCGGCCCCTCTATGATTTTGTGCCTTGAACACGTATTTATTTATTAATAAAAAGTTCCCTGACATAAGGGGGACTGTGTTTGGCCGAACAAACTGTGTGTTTCTTCAATACAAATCATGTGGTGGGGTTGTGTTTTATGAATCTACCCTGTTACGTTGGGGGAATGAGTTGTGTTGTGTTACGAGTTTTTAAGCAAGGTCTGCAACTTACACTCGGTAATAGGTTCTATTAGCTTGATGCTCCACATGCAATTAGAACTGGTGGTATTCCATTGCTTTAACTAAGTATATGTGTTCACAACGCTGTGTTGTTAGTTGCAGTAATGCTCGTACACACTTTTCATGGCCTAGCCATTACTCTCGTTCAACGTCTTCCTATGTGTAGCATAGGCTGCGGGTATGGGATTCACGCACAGGCGACTTGTGTTTTGTTGTAAACCCTTTTACACTTTGTGGGTAGCTAACATTGTATTAGCTTATGCTATATATTTTGTTCTACCGGAGGTTTTCAAAATGGCTACGGTTGTTTTCTGTGTGTAGGGATAGAAGGTGTGTTTTTCGGGAGGGGGTGTCGGATAAACCCCTCCTTTTTCCCACTTGATTGGTTTAGAGGGTTTGTTGACTTTTCTGCTGAGCCAGTCAGGGCCAAGCCAGTGCTTGACGGGGGAGGGGGGGGGGGGGGGAGGGGTATTCTACCGACTCCTGTTATGACAGGATCCGGTGGGTTTTCCCCGCCCGTTATAGCGTTGTTGCTATGGCGACGCCTTCCATGAGCTGGTGTCGTAAAGATGTCGAGGTTAGAGCGCAGGACTTAACCTGCTGCGCTCGTTTTTGTGTCAAACTTGAGTCTGTTGGTCACGTGTCTCACAGTTTACATATCTTTTTCTTGACCGTGGTCTCATGTGGGAAGGTGTTTCTGGGGGAATCTGGTCTTACACTCTGATTAAAAAGAGTGACTGGATTAAAATCATGTGAAAAACAGGGTTTTTTACTCCCAGCTGTGCAGTTAGGTCATACATGTGATGCCTTTTCTTTATTTTATAAAGAGTTGAATGTGTCTTGATGGATATGAAATGAGGGTCCCTGATGGAACAAGACTAACGTCTTCTCAGGTCTGCCTCCCCTTATCTTTTTGTATGTATTCCTGTACTGCAGTCTGTTGGGTATATTTTTTCATTCATTCATTCATGGAGTTGATTGCATCTCGCCCCTCTTGTCGTTTCCCTGGGCGTCTTGGGGATTCAATATGGTGGTCTAAACGGCCTATTGTTGATGTGGGTATGTCCAAACGCACACATAGTGCTAGCTCAGGATGTGCTTTGGCCGTTGCTGACTGGCGCGCCTCGTTTGCTTTGGTAAAACAGCGTTTTTATGGAGCAATTGGGATGGGGGTTTTTCCTCTTCCGACATCCTGTGTGTTGTCGATGGGTTCCCGTTCATGTCAGGGGATGATGACGGAATGGGTCTGGGCATATGGGAAGGGTCTCACGCCCTAGGGGTGGGCCGCCGGACGCGGTTCATACCGACACGTCTGGGTGGCGCCTTCTTTTTATGTTGGGATCAGACGCGCATATCTGCCCCTTCTCCTGGGGTTGGCAGGTCGGCGTGATTAGGGCACGGGACTGGTTCTGGTCGCGCTGGTCCAGATCAGTGCACCCGTTGTCCGCTGGGGATGCAGATCTGCTGTTCTGGTACCCTGAGGGACTTAGGGTTTTTTCAGGGGGGAAAAATGCTAGGTCGATCCGGGTGTCACAGGGTTGTGCGTTATGGGACCCCTTGTTTGATGTATTCTGCACTGTCATAGTGGCTTATGGCCGTGCCGACCTGTACGCATCCGATCTCGTCGGATCTCGGCTGCTGTGCGGGTTGGTCTTGGTTGGTACTTGGTTGGGTGACCTCCTGGGAATACCGAGTGCGGGGTGCTGGGGGCTGGTCTTCCATATTACGCTCTTCTCTTGCGTTTTGGCGCTGAGGAGCCTGTTGGGTGGGGTTAACCTCCTTTGGGATCCTGTGCTCCCCGTATCGCCGGGCCCGGTCCGGGGTGATGCCCGTTGACCTGTAGGCCCGGGATAGCCCTGTTGGGAACCGGAACGCGGGCTGCGGCGGTGCCGCAGGTGCGTTTCGGGGTTTTTTCCTGAGGGGTTATAGGACCAACCATTACATGGGGTAATGCCTGGGTGGTTGGTTCTCTGGTGTGTTGCTGCAGTGTCAACTCCCGGTTCTCCGGTTGAGGGTGCCCCTGCACGTTCATGACGTCTGCCGATCGTATGGGCTTTTCTGTGGGCAGCTGTCAGGGGCCGTGTGGTCTACGGATCCCGCTTCTGACGTGCTGTTGAAAGCTTGGTTATGCGACAACGCCAGCATACGCCCCTTCCGCCGGGGCGGCTGTTTCAGCTGTCCTTTCTGGCGCCTGCCTCGTCCGCAGTTTTTTCCAGGCTTGGGTTGACGACCTGTTGCCTGGTCTTCCCCGGTGCACTGCCTGTTTCCGTTGGTTAACTCTTGTATGTTATGACCATGCTGTCTGCTGTTGCAGGGCTTGTGTTCCAGGCGGTGTGCTGTTGGGGGGGACAGGGCCCGCTCGGCTGAGGGGCCTTTGTCCGAATACGCTGGCGATGTGAGGGGCGGGGTCACTAGGTGCCCCCCTGGTGGGGTCTTGATGCTGGCATCATGGACTTCTCCGGGCCCCCATTTCAGGGAGCCCAGTCCTTGGTGGGTCTGGGCCTTCCTTCGCGCTCCGCTGCTACGGCCTTGCCACGGGGTTGGGTTGGCCCTTGACCCCGTGATTCTGGGGGCAGTAACGAGGTGGTTTTTCTCCGTTCGTTCCCGGGTGGCATGCGGGTATTGCGTGTGTGTAGTCGTGGGGTCAAGCCACGGCTGCTCACCCTGTGCGTTGAGTGCTTGAGTGCCTCTTCGCACGGTCGGGTCCGTCGCCTTCCCGTGACGTCCCTAATAGGGGGGCTACCCGCCATTAGGGGGGGTCGGGGGGGCTCGGCCCTCCCTGTTCTGATGGTTGTGGGGGGGCTGTCAGCGGGGTGTATTTGTCAGCCAGTGGCTCCGCTTGGCCTCCCTTGTGCAGTGTGATGCCAAGCTAAGCCACTAACGATACAGAACGTTAGGTTATGACTATAACCAAGTTCTGTTAGTTAGGGGCGATGCTTGGCATCAGACGGCCGCTGCAGCCCTTGTCCTCACCTTGTGGTGAAAGCTTGGGAAGGAGGAGAGCAGGTGACCACACACCTGCTTATGAAGGTAAGCTGATGAGGGGTGTGGTCATACTAATATTGGTATTAGAGGTATATTTGTGGTTTATTCAGTGCGCGTGCACGTACGTGAGATAGTGCAGTGTGATGCCAAGCATCGCCCCTAACTAACGGAACTTGGTTATAGTCATAACCTAACGTTAATGTGCCTACCACGTGAAGGTGCATGCTCAATGGACAGCACAAAAACTATTTGTGTAGGTGGAGACTAGAGCTACCACAGATAGTAATACGTTATAAGAGTAAGTAATCCATATCATATATATCCTAATAGTTACCTTATTACCATACTTGGCTGAAAATAAACGTTGCTGCCTGTTGTGAATGTGTTTTTCCCTGTAGGCTAATTCATAAAAGTAGGCATACATTTTTGCAGTTGAGCAAACATTTGCAGTTGAGTAGGCTATATGTGCTGTGTTTTTATGTTTTTATGTCTTCCATCGAGGACCACCTTGGAAATAAGTGTTTTAATTAATGCTTTTAGGTGATATCCTCAGGAATACAAATTGGTCAAGATAATTTGTTTTTATGATGTGTTTTTAATTTCCAAATACAAATCTAATCAGATCAAAAAAGCAGTTTTTGCAGTTGAGGTACAGGTGTTGTGTATTATACAGCCTTTTCATGCATCTTTATCAAGGGAACCCTTATCCTAATGATTTTTTAAATAATATTATGATGATACGATGGACCTAGTAGTTGGGTCATCTGTGGCACTTAGTTTCTCAATGGATTTGTCATCTATAGGAGGGTTAATAAACAAATTTAGCCGGGGTGTATTTTTTTTAAAGGCGGGGGAAATTTGTGAGAAACCAAAATCCAAAATGGCTGCCATGGAAATGAACTTGTTAATGGTTTGACCTACAATGATGCACAATACATGGTACCAGCCCCCTCTCAGTCATGTACCAGCCAGCCCCCTCTCAGTCATGTACCAGCCAGCCCCCTCTCAGTCATATACCAGCCAGCCCCCTCTCAGTCATGTACCAGCCCCCTCTCAGTCATGTACCAGCCAGCCCCCTCTCAGTCATGTACCAGCCAGCCCCCTCTCAGTCATGTACCAGCCAGCCCCCTCTCAGTCATGTATACCAGCCCCCTCTCAGTCATGTACCAGCCCCCCTCTCAGTCATGTACCAGCCCCCTCTCAGTCATGTACCAGCCCCCCTCTCAGTCATGTACCACAGCCCCATCTCAGTCATGTACCAGCCCCCTCTCAGTCATGTACCACAGCCCCATCTCAGTCATGTACCAGCCCCCCTCTCAGTCATGTACCACACAACTGGCAGGGGGAGGGGGGGTGCTTAGTAAGAGATGTGATTGGGCCAGCCCAG
>NW_028169573.1:30000-37500 GCF_963971535.1 Notolepis coatsorum | reverse complement strand
GGTCCATTAGTCCCCCCCCCTTCTCATTTCTACTGATGTCACCCTGGTTTAAGAGAAATAGCTGACATTTACTCAGGGAAGAAATGATGGGCGGATGGATCACGAGGAGGAAGTGAGATGTTTGGTCGCCGTCAAAACAGTCAAAGACGACGTGAGGGAGGGAGCATTCCTGTCGTGTCTCCACAGAACACACACACACATGCACGTATGCATGCACACAAACACAATCACATGCATGTATGCATTCACGCAAACACACACACATACACACAAAAACAGACACATACACACAAATATGCACACACATATGCGCACACACAAACACAGACACATACGCACAAATATGCAAACACACACACACACACACACACAGAAACAAACATGCATATATACACACACACACACACACACACACACACACACACACACACACACACACACACACACACACATCTCACTCCAGTGTGACTCAGATTAGCAACTCCTCAGCATTAAGGCTCTCTCTCCACTCCTGTAGTACAAAAGTACTTTTGTCAGCGCTCACTGGCTTGCATAGTGATACAGAGAAAATGTCCACACACACACACACACACACACACACACACACACACACACACACACACGCACACACACACACGCACACACACACACACGCACACACACACACACACACACACACACACACGCACACACACACACACACACACACCACACACACACACGCACCGGCGCTGTCATGCACCGCAACTCACCTATAATGTCACTCCCTCTCCCTCTGTTCAGTTGCCATGGCAGCGATGAAGTGTCCCGAGGTATTCATGTGTGAACCACGCCCGGCTAAAGACCTGATTGTTCTTGTTCGCTGTACACACAGCTATCAGCGGCGACCCCTGACCCCCGCTCGTAGCCTCAGTAACCCAGTGTTGTTTGAGTGTAGAGTTAAGACTGCGTGGCATTCCCGCAAAATACAACATGGACCACAATGAGAAGAAATTGTGATGGATAATATTATCACTTATTAATTGTTTGATGGGTGTCAATTGTTTAAAAACGTCCTGAGTGAGGGCGGTCGGGTGGCATAGCGGAGATTGCGCTCGTCACCGATGCAAGAGGCTGCGGTCTCGACTCCCGGAGTCAGCATTGCCCTGCGGCTTGGGCCGATCGTCATACTAACTCGTTTGGCTGAGTTAGGGGGAGGGAAGTCGTGGGTGGTAATCTGGCGTTGTGGACAGCCACGCCTACAGGTCAGGTCTGGGCGCCTGCTCAGCGAAAGGCAGGAAGTGGTGAAGGCAGCGTGACCTCCCACGCGTTACGCTTCACCAATGAGAGTCCTCGCTGCCAGGTGAAAAGAGAGCCGCTGGCTGTCTCCGCATGTGTCGGAGGAAGCATGTGGTGGACTTCAGGGTTCCCTTGTACCGACCAGTAGGGGGAACATGCGCACAACGACCAGGTAGGGGAGGGGGGGAATTGGCATAACGACAAAGAAATTGGGATGGGGAGAAAAGCATATAAAATCAGGCGGAGAAAAAGAGGATAAAAAATTAAAATAAACGTCCTGAGTGATATCACAGCGACTTACTGCAATGTACCTCTTGATACGTTTTTAATGACGTAGGCTGCTGTGCTTTGGTTTGATTATTATACTTTTTATGATGTTTATGGTTGACTACTAATGTAGATTAGATTAGATTCATATGTATTGTCATTATACAGCAGAAGTACAGTACAACAAGAAGACATTTGGCATCCAACCCAAGTGCAAATGTAACAGTAAAGTGCAATAGTAATATACAATGTACATGTGATTAAACTGGGTATAAAATATATAGATTAGTACTACCAATCACAGTGGCTAAAAAGCTGATAGCATCACGATGGTTCCAACCGGAAAAAATTTGCCGAAAGGTCTGGATTATTACATATCTCGATGTGATTTATCAAGAAATATCTACAGCAAGAATTTTGGGTCTCAATGAATCAAAAATGAAAATGTGGTTAGAAGTGGTGGAGATAATAAAAGCTAGCATATAATGGTAGTGTCTGGTTAGGAGCGTGGGATAATGGATGGATTATCCAATGGGGGGTCCGGGAGGGGGGGGTACGAGCTAGAGCATATGTGTGTAGGGTATTAGATAGCAGGTATTGGGGGTATATCCTGTATAAGACATTTAACTATATGGTGATTTCATTGGATGTGCACTGTTAATAATGCTTGTATATCTTATCGTGTGTTGTCATGTTTGGTTATATGTTTGTTTAAAAAATTATAAAAAAAATAAAACACAAAAAGATTAGTACTACCAAGTGTAGTGCTAATCAGATGCATGCACAGAGTTGTAATTATATGTACATTAATATGTACAGTGATACAGGTATAAAGACACTATGATAGTAAGAGTAGGATATGTGCAGAGATATAGATATAGTATCGACAGATATGTAAAAAGTAGGGATGTCCAATATTGGCATTAAAATGTAATATTGGAAAATATCTGTATTCAAATATTATAATTTTTTTCTCTTC
Organism: Notolepis coatsorum; assembly: GCF_963971535.1. Taxonomy (NCBI): domain Eukaryota; kingdom Metazoa; phylum Chordata; class Actinopteri; order Aulopiformes; family Paralepididae; genus Notolepis; species Notolepis coatsorum. The sequence continues at coordinate 34,976 of NW_028169573.1, read as the reverse complement.
TTTTTTTAACATTTATTTATTGTCAAAAGTATGCATAATGTTGTGTTAATTCCACGACAAGAGATATGTAATGTTAATTACCTGAAATGATTCCGTTTTTCTGGGGGGGAAACGGCTATAGGGCGACAATAATGTGGTCAAGAGGCATGGTTTCTATCTTGAGCCTGAACTGACGTGATTTCTTTTATTCACATGGAAAGAGCAGCAGTAACATAGTGGTCTTCTCTCACTGAGAGACATTGGGGGAGAGAATGAAGTGGGAGGATACAATTGCTTTTATACACGCCACAAGGTGGTGTACCTGGGTGGTTCCGCCTAGAGCGCCCTCTAGTGGGAACAAATATATATGCAACTAGACAGTCACTGGTGGACACAGTTATATATGCAGGTAAACAGTTACTAGTGGAAACAGCCATATGTACAGTTAGACAGTTACTAACAATCCTACACAGAACCTCTGATCTCAACACTCCCACTTAGGCTTGCATTAGCATACTGGCTGACTTCTTGGAAAAACATTTTACAAAGGAAATAATATAATCCCAAAAACATCAATAGGGTATGACAGTCAATATCTTCACATTATATCGGTATCGGTTGATATCGGTATCGGAAATTAAGAGTTGGACAATATCGGTATATCTGTAAAAAAGCCAATATCGAACATCCCTAGTAAAAAGGATTATATGCAGGTATGTACAGACAGATGTGGATGGATATATAAACGGTAAGAATAAATAAATATATATACGTATATATATAGGCTACATACACAGTATATACAGAATTATTGTACATGCTATCATACAGAGTTGTATGGGTTATATGCAGGTGTATAGTAGGTATATAGAAGGATTGTATGCAGGTTTGGTTTAACACGTTGAGATTTGTTCCACAATTATAAAGCGCCCCTACACATCTAATATATTATTATTAGGTATATTCAGACAGATAAGACAGATATAAGAAAGAAGGCTACTTGGTCAAAATACCTAAGAAAGGAGACCTCAGCCAATGCCACAACTACAGAGGAATCATGCTTTTATCAGTGCCAGGGAAAATCGTCAAAAGAATCCTTCTCGAACTAATAAAGAAAGCGGTGGATCCGCAGCTAAGAGACCAGCAGGCAGGCTTCCGGCCCAATAGATCATGTGTGGACCAGATTGAAACCCTCCGAATCATAGTCGAGCAATCATTGGAATGGAACTCTCCCACTATACATCAACTTCGTAGACTACGAGAAGGCATTTGACAGCCTCCACAGAAACACCCTCTGGAAACTGCTTCGACAATACGGCATACCAGAAAAGCTTGTCAACATCATGAGGAACTCCTATGAAGGAATGACCTGCAGAGTCATACACAGCGGACAGCTCACATGAAGCTTCCAAGGGAAGACCGGAGTAAGGCAAGGCGGTATACTGTCTAGGGCTGACCTTCGATATTTTTGTTTGGAATTCGAAGCTTCAGGGCCGATATATATATTTTTTGGGGGGACTTGTACAGCACTTTGTTCAACTTTGTCAGTGCTGTAAAGTTTAAACCTTTTTAAATCTTAGACAAACTAAACACTTTGCTTCCATGAAATATTGTAAGCCGTCATTTGAGGCTTTATAAAAGCAGCACAATGAACACAGTGCCGAGTCCGACCTCATCTTAAATAACAAACAGCATTGCTTGTTGTAGTTAACAAAGAGAGGCATACTGTAGTTGATTTAGCAAAATAATAATATTATTATTATTATTATTATTATTATTATTATTATTGTTATTATTATTATTATTATTATTATTATTATTATTATTATTATTATTATTATTATTATTATTATTATTATTATTATTATTATTATTATTATTATTATTATTATTATTATTATTATTATTATTATTATTATATTTTTACATAATCGAATTTTATTTTCATATTCGAATCCCATGCCCATCGAACGAAGCTTCGAAGCTTCAAAGTATTTAAGACAGCCCTAATACTGTCCCCTTTCCTCTTCCTCCTGGCCATCAACTGGATATTGAAGACCACAACAGCACAGAGGAGAAACGGGATCCAGTGGACACTCACAACACAACTGGACGACCTAGACTTCGCAGACGACCTTGCCCTACTATCCCACAGTCGACAACAGATGCAGGAGAAGACTAACATACTGGCAGACACCTCAACACAACTAGGCCTCAACATCCACCACCAAGGAAGACCAAAATACTCAAGATCACCACAAACAACAAAGACCCAGTAAACCTGGAGGGAACAGCACTTGAGGAAGTAGAATCCTTCACCTACCTAGGTAGCATCATAGACAAGAAGGGTGGCACGGAGGCAGATGTCAGAGCAAGAATCAGCAAGGCAAGGGCCTCATACATCCAACTAAAGAACATCTGGAGCTCCAAGGTAATCAGTCAGCAGACAAAGATCAGACTATTCAAATCCAACATCAAGCCAGTACTCCTATACGGATAAGAGATGTGGAGGACAACCAAGATCACAATGACTAGAGTGCAGTCATTCATCAACAGATGCCTGAGGCGGATCCTGAACATCCACTGGACAGATACCATCAGTAACAACGATCTCTGGCAGAGAACGGGCGAACAACCAGTGGAAGAAAGGGGGGATAGATCGGCCACACACTACGCAAACCAAACACCAGCACCACCAGACAGGCCCTTAGATGGAACCCCCAAGGCAAAAGGAAGAGAGGCCGGCCCAAGAGCACCTGGCACAGGGACTTGGAGACAGACATCACACAGAGCGGACTGACATGGAAACAGCTGGAAAGCAAAGCACAGGACAGAGGACCCTGGCGAACTGTTGTCAACGGCCTATGCTCCCCCAAAAGGAGCGATAGGCGTAAGTAAGTAAGTAAGTAAGTAATATTCAGACAGATATATACATTTATATTTACTGCAAATATATATACAGTATATATATATACTGTATATTTGCAGTAAATATAAATGTATATATATATACTGTAACTGAGGGGTACAATTCCCTGACTGTATTGTTAGATATGGTATTTAATACCACTACCTCTTGTACTTTAACTTCTGGCCATCCAGTACATGATATAAGTATGATGAACACTTTCCCACCTGATGAAACGAATCCACACAAATGTACAAATCGAAGGTTTAATATAGCAAAAGGTATATACAACGTTCACTTGTTTACACTTATGATTTGAAATATGCACTTGTATGGCAAATGAGTATTCGTAGGTAAATCAACATTGAATGTCCAATCTCTGGTTACGCAGGGAGTAAGTATACAACCTGAATATTTAGGAAACTATAGCAATGGTACTTAAATGATTATAGCTGGATACACTAAGGGGGGGGGGGGGTCCCGCTGGTTGTAAGACAGTAGGAGGGGGGGGTTAGAGAAGCCGCTGGCGGTATCCCATCTGGCCGACGGTTTCTTGGGAGAATTCAAAGTCTTGAACACGGTGCCCACAGAACCTCGGTCCGCAGACGAATACAGCTGGACCCTCTGGTGGACGGTAGCTGCCGGTCCACAACGGAGAGACGTGAGGCGACCTCACTGGTGTAGAGCGCCGTCTCACCTGGAGTCCTCTCCGGGGGGTAGTTCCAACACTCCGCAGTGTTGGCCTTTATCCATGGAATAATCAAAGCACCCAAAGCATAATCCAAGCCGTGGAAGGCTCGCCGTCGTCCGGGTAGAGTAATCCAATATACAGGTCCAGTCGCCCTGGCCCGGAGCTCCTCAGATGCAAGCACCACTAGGGGTCTGCCCAGCCTGGTTAAGCGTCCAGATAACGTCAGGAACGATGGGGGTACTGATAACTTTAGAACTCTAACCGAACGATGCACCATACATAAATAGACTATTATTAGCTCAATAGAATACGTCCAACTCGACGGTATAGTGCCAAACTATGACTATTCAACTATTAATTTACACGATATCTCAATGCCTATTCTGAGGCCAAGTAGGCCTTACTACACCACACGTGCGTCGTGGGGAGGCTTCGCGTCTGTCACTCTGTTGGAGGGTAAAGAACTGGACTAAAAAAAAGTTCTACTTTACTTGCGCCATATATATATGCGCTATGAACAAATAGTACCATTCGTATTTCGCCCGACATATTCCTGCGCGGAACCGGGGCTTGCCACGACATGTTGGGCGGCACGATTGAACTTGGACCTAGGGGTATGGCAACCTGGCGCCAGGTTCTCGTCCAATGGTAGAATGAAACTATTATGGGCTGTTTAGTAGACTAAAGGGATATTCAGTGCATATTGTACAAGGAATATACAGGGGATATCAAACGATATACAAATACAATTAAATATATATAAATAAATATATATATTCGGTTTAATCTGATCCTTCACAACATATACTGTATATATGGTATATACAGCACTATTGTACATGCAATCATATAGAGTTATATGGGTTATATGCAGGTGTATAGTAGGTCTATAGAAGGATTATTATATGCAGGTATATTCAGACAGATATGGATATACAGTACATATATATATATATATATATATTAGGGATGTCCGATATTATCGGCCGACCGATATTATCGGCCGATATCGGCAGTAAAATGTGATATCGGAAAATATCGGTATCGGTTTAAAAAAAACAAAAAACAATAACAATATTTGTTATATATATATCCAGTGAAATTATTAGTTACCTGAAATTATTAAGTTTTTGGGGGGGGGGAAACCCTGCATATATCGGTATCGGTTGATATCGGTTGATATCGGTATCGGAAATTAAGAGTTGGACAATATCGGCATCGGTAAAAAAGCCAATATCGAGCATCCCTAATATATATATATATATATATATATATATATATATATACATACATGTTAAATATAAATATATATGGTATATACATGACTATTGTACATGCTATCATACAGCGTTATATGGGTTATATGCAGGTGTATAGTAGGTCTATAGAAGGATTGTA
>NW_028169573.1:0-25000 GCF_963971535.1 Notolepis coatsorum | reverse complement strand
CGTTCGTTCGTTACGCTGACATTCGGACTTTAATTAATAGGTTCGAACGTTCGGTGAAAAAAAAATAAAGGATGCGCACAGGGTTGAGGTGATGTGAATGCGAGGCGCTCGGCTCAACCAGTATGGTCTGCCGGGCTGCAGCGGGATACTATTTCTCAACCAGAGCTCTATTTTGATTGACAGGCGATTCTGCCAATTACGTCACACCGCTTGCACCCGCCTCTGCTGTTACCACCAATCGGCAAGCCTCAACAGACTTACCGTAGCTACCGGGGAGCCGTAGTTAGCTCCCCGCCGAGGAAGTAATCGGTAACAAGGTTTCCGTAGGTGAACCTGCAGACGGATCATTAATGAATACCATCCTTTTTCGGCCACGGAGCGCGAGCTTCATGGCGGGAGGTGGTTGCGTTGGAAACAACAGCAGGCGCACGGTGGACAGACCCGTCCACCGTCTACCTCGGAACGGTGGTAGGGCGGACGGGCGGCAGGCGTGTTGGGAGCCCGGCCGTTCCGAGGTAGACGGTGGACGGGTCTGTTGAGCCGAGGCGTGCGCCTCTCCTCCCGGCTCCCCTCCCCGTCGACCAAGAGTGAATACCTGTTATTGAACGTGTAACACTAACTATATAACGTTAATGCCACAAAACTAATGCATTTGTTTATCTAGCCCCTTACATGACTGCAAGGGCTATTGTTTATCATACTTTGATTCAGTAGCTTGTTTATTTTCTTCTGAGTGCTTTGTTTAATTACATGTTTACATGAACAGCCACCACTGTAAACAACATGTTTTTCACCAATAGACTATGCAATGCCGCCCTCCGTAGAATCTATAATAATACAATAAAAAAAAAATTTATTATAAAAAAAATGAAAAAAATAATTTTATTAAAAAAAAATTTTATAAAAAAAAAAAAAAAAACGAACGTTCGAACGTTCGTTCGATAAACCCTGGCGAACGTTCGAACCCTAAAAACAGGGTTCGGGCTCAGCCTTAGTGTGTGTGTGTGTGTGTGTGTGTTGATGTGTAGTTATAGTGTTATCATGTGCGTGCCTGTGTGTGTCTGTGTGTGTATATATATGTGTGTGTGTGTGTGTGTGCGTGTGTGTGTGTGTGTGTTGATGTGTAGTTATAGTGTTATTATGTGCGTGCCTGTGTGTGGGAACTGGGTCTGTTTGAGGTGTGGGAACGACCTGTGTGTGTGTGTGTGTGTGTGTGTGTGTGTGTGTGTGTGTGTGTGTGTGTGTGTGTGTGTGTGTGTGTGTGTGTGTGTGTGTGTGTGTGTGTGTGTGTGTGTGTGTGTGTGTGTGTGTGTGTGTGTGTGTGTGTGTGTGTGTGTGTGTGTGTGTGTGTGTGTGTGTGTGTGTGTGTTGGAGGGAGAATGATTGGTGGGTTGTGTATCTTGGAGGCCCTGCATGCTTGCAACAGAGACACAGGGAAAGAGAGAGAGAGGGAGAAAGAGAGTGAGAGAGAAATAGAGAGAGAAAGGAGGGGGGAAGAGAGAGTGAGAGGGTGGGGGAGAGAGAAAGAGAGAGAGTGAGAAAGGAGGGGGAAAGATAGAGTGAGAGGGTGTGGGAGAGAGAGCGAGAGATGCTACTGGCATTTGAATGGACTTGAGTGGCACTGACGCCCTGCTTGTGCATAATTACACCATGAGGAAACTAATGGGACTTGTATTATCCTGCGCCACACGTGTGTGTTTGAGAGAGAGAGAGAGAGGGGGGGGAGAGAGAGAGAGAGAGAGAGAGAGTGAGCACGGAGTGATCAGTGTGTGTGGTTGATGTGAACATGTCTTGTAAGCATCAGAGCCTTCTAAAAAGAAGGCTCTGGTAAGCATGTGCTTGCCCCACCCCCACCCCCTCCTAATGTAGGCTCCTGGGCACTCATTTATCAACAATTCTTAGAAAGTGTTCTATTTTCGTACTTAAGCACAGAATTTAGAATGTGTACGCACAGAAATATTGGGATTTATCAACCGTGCGTACACAGGTCCTACGCTCCTCCGTGTTGATAAATACCATTAAGTTCTACGCTCCACGCTCGTGCACGATTTTAAGTATTTGCATATAGCACCGCCCGTAATTAACCATATACGGTCATGAAACACCCCCATGAAATGTGGAAAACTGGACTAAGCCGAGCGAAGCGTGTTATGGGAGAAATACGTGACAGGCTGACAGACATGTACATGGTGATGTCGGACATGATATCTATTAACTTAAAGACCATATTAACTAATAAAGACTGTGCTGGAATATGACTGCCTTTTTCCGTTTTGTTCGATTAATACCCAGGGATTAAAGTTCTCCTCAATTTTATTCCAAATCGCGATGGATTTTCTGTCAATTTTCTACCTGCTGCATATGATTTGTAGAGGCATACAATGTATTTTGATGTCGGTATTGGGTAGCCTATATAAACAATAATACGAGAGCATATACAAGAACAATGAATCTCACTGCCATGTATGATACATGTAGCCTATACGCCATGTGTAGCCTGCCTATATGTGATCAATACAAACTTGAACTTGAATTCCATCATGTCTGTGTGCGTGTATATGAGAATGTGCACTGAAAAGTTACAGTATGTAGTTGGTTGATTATTTGTATGACAGTCAGTAAACCCTTGCAAAAAGTATCCGTTTTATTTAATGAATTGAAAACATACAGCATCGCCTTTCCTCCCGGCATGCAGCAACGACATGTATCAGGCAAATGCGCATCGCAACATTGACTGAGTGGAATCCCTTCCTATTCACATAACTGCATTTGTGATGGAGCTTTGACAGCTACAGTAACAGTCTATTGCTCGATCCATCTCCAATATCACGATGGAGGTGGAGATGACTTGAATGAATTCCATCATCATATTTATATGTTGTGTCTGTCCACTATGTTTGTTACTTTGTTATTTCCCCCCCTATCTATGTAAAGTGACCTTGAAGGCGCTATATAAAATGAAGCTATTATTATTAGACTGTCTTTTAGTCTCAGTGAAGATTCAACGGAGGTAATCTATTCTAACCAACAAATTGAAGTAGAAAGCATTTCATTGTGGCCAATCTTATTTGACACACAAAATAATAGTATTTCGCTTTTTATTTGAAACAATATTTAATCGCGTTTGGAGGTGGGTGTTCTGCGTCTGCCCCCCCATGCCAAACAAGCAGGCCAACCTCTTGTTCGAGCATGAGCCCGTTATAATTACACTACTGTCGCTATTTTACAATGAACTATAATGAATCACGGGTCATACAGAAGTTGAACACACCAGTGTTGAAACTAATGCACGGAAGCTTATTTCCACGTTGCAGACATGCAGGCTTCATATTCTACCACCGGGCGCCAGGTACGCACGGCCGGAGCTGTGCATAGATATACGCACAAAGTCAAGCACACGTTCAAATTGGCTTAGAAACGATTGTACGCACGGGTTACGCACATATCTGTGCGTACGCAACGTTGATAAAGGGCCCTGGCTCCTTCACACTCAAAGCCTGGAAAGTCAGCCATGTTGTTCAAATGCATACCTTTTGAATAGTGCTGTAAATCGATTAAAATATTTAATCTGATTAATCGCATGATTGTCCATAGTTAACTCGCGATTAATCGCAAATTAATCGCATTTAACACTTTGGCTGCCTAAGGTTAAATTCATGATATACCATAGATTGCCAGCGCTATTTGTCTATGGAGAAAGTCCCCTTCTTTGCAGGGCTATAACTTTTTAAATTCTATTGCTACATTGCCATTATTAGGGCCCATTCAAAGTCCTATATGTATTGTTCATTGTGTAGCAACGTTAAACTTTTTCATTCACATATTCATAGTAAAGTATGGTCTAATGTATAAGTATGTTTTCATCTCTTTCTGCAGCTTTCTCCAGAACGTGATATATAGCCCCAAATGCATTATATTGATGATGAAATACAGTTTGATGGCAATCAGCGCGATATAAAAAATTCCAACTAGACGTACTTCTAGAAGTTACTACACGTCATCTGATGTTGACCGGATGGGCGAGGGGGCGTTCATAATTCCGTGGGCAGCGTTATACCAATCATCTAATGTGGGTCAAATGTTGATAATAGCAGTTAGTATCGAAGACGGTAACGTTACACGCTGAAACTCACCCCAGTCTCCGTGCGCCGTTGGGCGATCATCGTAGAGTAGAAATCTTATCATTATGGGATATATTTTTACCCGGTCCATCTCCAGCTTGTATAATGGTATATACGTCCAAATCATGTTGTTTATCGAGTTATTGCCAATCGATCACCGTGTAGCGTGACGAGCCAGAGTCCCATGACCTATAGCGAGCGCCCGGAAGTACTACGGACGTCTAGCACAACCTCTATGCCACATCCTGTTTGGCGATTGTGCCGATCGGCCACCAGATGGCGCTCCTGAACCGCCAGAGAGCTCAGTGGGTCCTGCTGGTGGATCTCAGGCCAGCGGAGGGGACATATGAATCCGATCGCAGATTTTTGAAATATTGATATAAGGACGACGTAACGCGTCCTCCGGCAACTTTAGCATGGCCAGCAAAGACGTCTAAAGACGGTTCCCGGCAGCCAAAGTGATAAAAAAAAAAAAATTATCTACCTTAACACTTTGAGTGCCAACAACGCTATATGTCGTTAGTTCATGCCGACCGCTGAATGCCAGCAACGACATATAGCGTTTTTTTTTTTTGTTTTTTTTTTATATAATTCATATTTCATCAATCTAGTCTCACGTTAGTGCAGCAACCTCTCTCTGAGCTCCATTGGGAAAATACCGCCCCCTATCGTCTCTCCCTGTGTAACTGCACCCCATTGGATTAGACTAATGGGGGGGGGGGGGGGGGGAATCCAGTTTCCTCAGAACAGTGTGGAATCGGTATTTCCAGTACCCAGTGCTGAATCAATAAACGCGATCGATATTTGGAATGGCGATCAGGAATTGGAATAATCTTTTTGGAGAACATCTGATCTGAGGTAAGGAATCTATTTGACCAGTCTTAGGATAATCGGATCTGTTTACACAGAGATATCAGCGTGTGCCATATGTGTGTGTATGTGTGTGTGTGTGTGTGTGTGTGTGTGTGTGAGTGTGTGTGTGTGTGTGTGTGTGTGTGTGTGTGTGTGTGTGTGTGGTGTACGTGTGTGTGTGTGCGCTGATCAGGAAATGAGAGAATAGATTTTTCAGCTTGCTTCTCTAGCGTGCATAAGTACACATATACTATCGATAATCTAGCATTTATTTGAAAACAATTCATAAATAGGCCGAAAAATGACAACGTTTTTTGTGTATTCCAGTATATTCCAGTAAAGGCTGTTTATCACAGAATATTTATATTTTCCTGAAACTTTCAAGAAAACTAGGGTTTTTCAAAATGGTATAAAACGGAAATGAACCGATTAAAAAACAATCCGTTTCGACAATGTTGACTGCAAACAAGTCATTGATAAGCGACGGCCATATTATACACATAATTTAAGATATAGTATATGCGTTCACAACGCTATCATCAAGTTAATCGTGAGTTAAAAAAAATAGTGCCGTTAATAGAATCGGGCGTTAACGCGTTAATAGCGCGTTAACTTTGACAGCCTTACTTTTGAAACATTGAGATTTCTCATCTGGCACCTATTGGTTTTGATGAAGGACGCTAACGATGCTAACAAGGTTAATGATGCTAACGAGGCAAATGATGCTAACGATGCTAACAAGACTAATGATGCTAGCGATGCTAACGAGGCTAATGATGATAGCGATGCTAACGATGCTAACAAGGATAATGATGGTAGCGATGCTAACACGTTGTTCTTCTGGTTACCCCATGTACTCCTCATGTATTGTTTTAAGATGGCGTTTGCATGTTAGAGCGCTGGTTTGGTTTATGTTTCCCTAAAGTACTCCAGTCCAAAGATTGTGTGGTACCTTTGCAGCCTAATTGGGGGGTTTCATTCCCTGTGTAGGTCAACGGGTTGAGCCTGGCATCACCACTGCTAGGGTTAGTGGTTCAATTCCATGTGTAGTTAAATAGGTTGAGCCTGGCATCACCACTGCTAGGGTTAGTGGTTCAATTCCATGTGTAGTTAAATGGGTTGAGCCTGGCAACACCACTGCTAGGGTTAGTGGTTCAATTCCATGTGTAGTTAAATGGGTTGAGCAAGGCATTACCACTGCTAGGGTTAGTGGTTCCATTCCCAGTGTAGCTTGATGGGTCGAGCTTGGCAAGAGCATCAACCAAATGGAATTCACATTATATCATTATCATGACCATCTCTGTTTTATTCTGAGCCAATGGACTCAGGGGATCTTTAGTAGCCTATTAAGATTGGCTTCCAATGGAAGGAATTAAGAAGAAGAATGACAAGTTATTCAATTTAAGATAAGATAAGATAAGATATTCCTTTATTGATCCCCTTGGGGAAATTCAGGCATACAAGCAGTGTAAACAATATAACAAATCAATATGCTTAACATAACATAATTAACTCTGGACATGTGCATAATGGTCAACAAGGTGCGAGATGAGGGTATGTATGCCCTCTCAGTTATATTTGCCCTACAATAATAGTTACAATATATAATCTAATCCAATAATCTAAATCTAATCTAATATATAGTCTGAAAAAAACGAAATGCTAAATGCTAAATATAAGGAATATATAATCTAATAATCCAATAATCTAAATCTAATCTAATATATAATCTAAAAATGCTAAATGCTAAATATATGATCTGATGAAGTATAGAGTATTCACATAGGTAGTATATTGTCCTTTTAGGTTCCTAGTAGTTGGATGTCTGGCAGCAGTCCCTGCCCACTGCTTTATACTGAAAACTAGGGTAAGCCATTTTAAGTTTATTAGTGAATCTTAAAAGTGAGGAACCAGCTGACTTGATTAAAGGGGCGTGTTTAAAACGGCCATTTTGTTTTGTTAAGTGCCCCCATTAAGGGCCAGGTGTTAAGACAGCACTAATTAGTGATAGTGATAGTGATAGTGATTTAAAGGCTTGCTGGTGTAGCGTCAGCGAAGCGTCGAGAAACGAAGAGGGACAAAGAGGAGGAGTTTTCCTGGAGTTCACCGCCAAGGGATCCACCGATCCACCCAGTGCTAAGTACACCATAATCCTATATTTCCCTCCCACACTGCTATCTCTCTACTTCCTCCCTGCCACTCTTGACAAGACAATGTGTCTCATACCTATATCCACAATCTGCTCCTCCAGAACTGACTCTACCCATCCACGCCAGTTTGCTAGCAACCCGGCTAATCTCTCCTACCCTCCTACAGCCACTAATACACCTGTCACAGTACGGGGAGGCTTATGGAATTGTCAATCAGCAGTCAAGAAAGCTGACTTCATTACTGCCTACGCCCATAGTCTAAATCTGCAGCTCCTGGCTCTAACTGAGACCTGGATAACCCCCAATAACTCATCAACACCTGCAGCATTATCTACAAACTATAACTTCACTCACACACCTCGACCTTCCAGACGGGGTGGAGGCACTGCCCTCATGACATCTCCTTCATGGGCTACAAACGTAACACCACTCCCAGAACTGTCACTCTCCTCTCTCGAATATCATGCAGTATCTGTCTCTAATCCTTTCAATCTCACCATTGTTACACTCTACCGCCCTCCAGGTACACTCGATCACTTCACAGATGAGCTGGACATGCTTCTTAGCTCCTTACCGGAAGATGGTACCCCTCTCCTTCTACTGGGCGACTTCAACCTGCCTGACTCATCTCAGTCAGTCATAGTAGTCTCCCTCCTACAATCGTTTGACCTGACTCCCACTGCCATGCCTCCCACCCACAAAGCAGGCAACTCCTTGGATCTCATATTTTCCCGTAACTCCAGCATCATTAACACCACGGTAACTCCCCTACATGTATCTGACCATTCCTTCATATCCTTCTCACTAACTCTCATGCTTAACCGAAAGGTCTTCACCCCAACTCAAACAGTCTCACTCAGACGCAACCTGCCCTCCCTATCCCCCTCCACCCTCTCCTCTGACATACTATCCGCTCTACCTTTGAGTGACATCTTCTCTGCTCTCTCCACAGAGATGGCAACCTCCACCCTCCTTTCAGCCCTTGCAACCTCCTTCGACAAGCTCTGTCCCCTCGTTGAGAAACCTGCCCGCCGTTCCCCACCCAGTCCATGGCTGACAGATCCAGTGAGAGAACAAAGACAGGTCCTGAGAGCAGCTGAAAGGAAGTATAGAAAGTCACGCCTCACTGCTGACATCGACACATATCACAACCTCTTGTTAACATTCTCCAAAACCATCACTAATGCCAAAGCTTCTTTCTTCCACCATAGGATCGAGGCCTCTGCCAAGAATCTTCGCAAACTGCATGCTACCATGTCCTCCCTCCTCACTCCCCCCCCCACCCCCCCCTCCCTCATCTTTCTCTGCCGAAGACTTTGCGATCTTCTTTGAGGAAAAAGTGGAGAACATCCGCAGCTCCTTCTCCCAACCCCCACCCATTCCAAATGCTGAATCGAGAACCTCATCCTTCACTCTGTCATCTTTCTCTCCCATTACAGAAGCAGAGACCCTGACACTGGTAACGTCAAACCGTCCGACTACTTGCCAGCTGGACCAGCTACCCTCCCCACTCCTCCAGACCATAGCACCAGACATCCTCCCATTCCTAACTGCAACCATCAACTCCTCACTCAACTCGGGGGTGGTCCCCACCTCCCTAAAACAAGCCAGAGTCACGCCGCTCATAAAAAAACCAACCCTGAACCCTACCGTCATAGGCAACTACCGTCCTGTCTCTCTTCTCTCCTTCCTTTCTAAAACACTTGAACGTGCTGTATCCAACCAACTTACTGCTTATCTCTTACAGAATGACCTCCTAGACCCTAATCAGTCAGGCTTCAGGACTGGTCACTCCACAGAGACAGCCCTCATTGCGGTCACAGAGGCACTTCACTTAGCAAAAGCGAAAGGCCTCTCCTCTGTCCTGATTCTCCTAGATCTATCTGCAGCCTTCGACACAGTCAACCACCAGATCCTCCTTGCGGCCCTCGCAGGAATGGGAGTGGCTGGCTCTGCGCTCTGCGTGTGTGTGTGTGTGTGTGTGTGTGTGTGTGTGTGTGTGTGTGTGTGTGTGTGTGTGTGTGTGTGTGTGTGTGTGTGTGTGTGTGTGTGCATGTGTGTGTGTAAATGAGTGTGTTGATCTGTAGTTATAGTATGATGTGCCTGTATGTGTGTTGATGTGCAATTATAGTAATATTATGTGTGTGCCTGTGTGTATGTATATGTATGTGTGTGTGTGTGTGTGTGTGTGTGTGTGTGTGTGTGTGTGTGTGTGTGTGTGTGTGTGTGTGTGTGAGTGTGTGTGTGTGTGTGTGTGTATGTGTGTGTGTAAGTGAGTGTGTTACTGTAGTTATAGTATTATTATGTGCCTGTGTGCCTGTGAGATGTGTGTTGATCTGTAGTGTTATCATGTGCGTGCCAGTGTGTGTGTGTTAAGGCTGAGCCCGAACATTCGAACGTTCGAACGTTCGTTCGTTACGCTGACATTCGGACTTTAATTAATAGGTTCGAACGTTCGGTGAAAAAAAAATAAAGGATGCGCACAGGGTTGAGGTGATGTGAATGCGAGGCGCTCGGCTCAACCAGTATGGTCTGCCGGGCTGCAGCGGGATACTATTTCTCAACCAGAGCTCTATTTTGATTGACAGGCGATTCTGCCAATTACGTCACACCGCTTGCACCCGCCTCTGCTGTTACCACCAATCGGCAAGCCTCAACAGACTTACCGTAGCTACCGGGGAGCCGTAGTTAGCTCCCCGCCGAGGAAGTAATCGGTAACAAGGTTTCCGTAGGTGAACCTGCAGACGGATCATTAATGAATACCATCCTTTTTCGGCCACGGAGCGCGAGCTTCATGGCGGGAGGTGGTTGCGTTGGAAACAACAGCAGGCGCACGGTGGACAGACCCGTCCACCGTCTACCTCGGAACGGTGGTAGGGCGGACGGGCGGCAGGCGTGTTGGGAGCCCGGCCGTTCCGAGGTAGACGGTGGACGGGTCTGTTGAGCCGAGGCGTGCGCCTCTCCTCCCGGCTCCCCTCCCCGTCGACCAAGAGTGAATACCTGTTATTGAACGTGTAACACTAACTATATAACGTTAATGCCACAAAACTAATGCATTTGTTTATCTAGCCCCTTACATGACTGCAAGGGCTATTGTTTATCATACTTTGATTCAGTAGCTTGTTTATTTTCTTCTGAGTGCTTTGTTTAATTACATGTTTACATGAACAGCCACCACTGTAAACAACATGTTTTTCACCAATAGACTATGCAATGCCGCCCTCCGTAGAATCTATAATAATACAATAAAAAAAAAATGTATTATAAAAAAAATAAAAAAAATAATTTTATTAAAAAAAAATTTTATAAAAAAAAAAAAAAAAACGAACGTTCGAACGTTCGTTCGATAAACCCTGGCGAACGTTCGAACCCTAAAAACAGGGTTCGGGCTCAGCCTTAGTGTGTGTGTGTGTGTGTGTGTGTTGATGTGTAGTTATAGTGTTATCATGTGCGTGCCTGTGTGTGTCTGTGTGTGTATATATATGTGTGTGTGTGTGTGTGTGCGTGTGTGTGTGTGTGTGTTGATGTGTAGTTATAGTGTTATTATGTGCGTGCCTGTGTGTGGGAACTGGGTCTGTTTGAGGTGTGGGAACGACCTGTGTGTGTGTGTGTGTGTGTGTGTGTGTGTGTGTGTGTGTGTGTGTGTGTGTGTGTGTGAGTGTGTGTGTGTGTGTGTGTGTGTGTGTGTGTGTGTGTGTGTGTGTGTGTGTGTGTGTGTGTGTGTGTGTGTGTGTGTGTGTGTGTGTGTGTGTGTGTGTGTGTGTGTTGGAGGGAGAATGATTGGTGGGTTGTGTATCTTGGAGGCCCTGCATGCTTGCAACAGAGACACAGGGAAAGAGAGAGAGAGGGAGAAAGAGAGTGAGAGAGAAATAGAGAGAGAAAGGAGGGGGGAAGAGAGAGTGAGAGGGTGGGGGAGAGAGAAAGAGAGAGAGTGAGAAAGGAGGGGGAAAGATAGAGTGAGAGGGTGTGGGAGAGAGAGCGAGAGATGCTACTGGCATTTGAATGGACTTGAGTGGCACTGACGCCCTGCTTGTGCATAATTACACCATGAGGAAACTAATGGGACTTGTATTATCCTGCGCCACACGTGTGTGTTTGAGAGAGAGAGAGAGAGGGGGGGGAGAGAGAGAGAGAGAGAGAGAGAGTGAGCACGGAGTGATCAGTGTGTGTGGTTGATGTGAACATGTCTTGTAAGCATCAGAGCCTTCTAAAAAGAAGGCTCTGGTAAGCATGTGCTTGCCCCACCCCCACCCCCTCCTAATGTAGGCTCCTGGGCACTCATTTATCAACAATTCTTAGAAAGTGTTCTATTTTCGTACTTAAGCACAGAATTTAGAATGTGTACGCACAGAAATATTGGGATTTATCAACCGTGCGTACACAGGTCCTACGCTCCTCCGTGTTGATAAATACCATTAAGTTCTACGCTCCACGCTCGTGCACGATTTTAAGTATTTGCATATAGCACCGCCCGTAATTAACCATATACGGTCATGAAACACCCCCATGAAATGTGGAAAACTGGACTAAGCCGAGCGAAGCGTGTTATGGGAGAAATACGTGACAGGCTGACAGACATGTACATGGTGATGTCGGACATGATATCTATTAACTTAAAGACCATATTAACTAATAAAGACTGTGCTGGAATATGACTGCCTTTTTCCGTTTTGTTCGATTAATACCCAGGGATTAAAGTTCTCCTCAATTTTATTCCAAATCGCGATGGATTTTCTGTCAATTTTCTACCTGCTGCATATGATTTGTAGAGGCATACAATGTATTTTGATGTCGGTATTGGGTAGCCTATATAAACAATAATACGAGAGCATATACAAGAACAATGAATCTCACTGCCATGTATGATACATGTAGCCTATACGCCATGTGTAGCCTGCCTATATGTGATCAATACAAACTTGAACTTGAATTCCATCATGTCTGTGTGCGTGTATATGAGAATGTGCACTGAAAAGTTACAGTATGTAGTTGGTTGATTATTTGTATGACAGTCAGTAAACCCTTGCAAAAAGTATCCGTTTTATTTAATGAATTGAAAACATACAGCATCGCCTTTCCTCCCGGCATGCAGCAACGACATGTATCAGGCAAATGTGCATCGCAACATTGACTGAGTGGAATCCCTTCCTATTCACATAACTGCATTTGTGATGGAGCTTTGACAGCTACAGTAACAGTCTATTGCTCGATCCATCTCCAATATCACGATGGAGGTGGAGATGACTTGAATGAATTCCATCATCATATTTATATGTTGTGTCTGTCCACTATGTTTGTTACTTTGTTATTTCCCCCCCTATCTATGTAAAGTGACCTTGAAGGCGCTATATAAAATGAAGCTATTATTATTAGACTGTCTTTTAGTCTCAGTGAAGATTCAACGGAGGTAATCTATTCTAACCAACAAATTGAAGTAGAAAGCATTTCATTGTGGCCAATCTTATTTGACACACAAAATAATAGTATTTCGCTTTTTATTTGAAACAATATTTAATCGCGTTTGGAGGTGGGTGTTCTGCGTCTGCCCCCCCATGCCAAACAAGCAGGCCAACCTCTTGTTCGAGCATGAGCCCGTTATAATTACACTACTGTCGCTATTTTACAATGAACTATAATGAATCACGGGTCATACAGAAGTTGAACACACCAGTGTTGAAACTAATGCACGGAAGCTTATTTCCACGTTGCAGACATGCAGGCTTCATATTCTACCACCGGGCGCCAGGTACGCACGGCCGGAGCTGTGCATAGATATACGCACAAAGTCAAGCACACGTTCAAATTGGCTTAGAAACGATTGTACGCACGGGTTACGCACATATCTGTGCATACGCAACGTTGATAAAGGGCCCTGGCTCCTTCACACTCAAAGCCTGGAAAGTCAGCCATGTTGTTCAAATGCATACCTTTTGAATAGTGCTGTAAATCGATTAAAATATTTAATCTGATTAATCGCATGATTGTCCATAGTTAACTCGCGATTAATCGCAAATTAATCGCATTTAACACTTTGGCTGCCTAAGGTTAAATTCATGATATACCATAGATTGCCAGCGCTATTTGTCTATGGAGAAAGTCCCCTTCTTTGCAGGGCTATAACTTTTTAAATTCTATTGCTACATTGCCATTATTAGGGCCCATTCAAAGTCCTATATGTATTGTTCATTGTGTAGCAACGTTAAACTTTTTCATTCACATATTCATAGTAAAGTATGGTCTAATGTATAAGTATGTTTTCATCTCTTTCTGCAGCTTTCTCCAGAACGTGATATATACTGTAGCCCCAAATGCATTATATTGATGATGAAATACAGTTTGATGGCAATCAGCGCGATATAAAAAATTCCAACTAGACGTACTTCTAGAAGTTACTACACGTCATCTGATGTTGACCGGATGGGCGAGGGGGCGTTTATAATTCCGTGGGCAGCGTTATACCAATCATCTAATGTGGGTCAAATGTTGATAATAGCAGTTAGTATCGAAGACGGTAACGTTACACGCTGAAACTCACCCCAGTCTCCGTGCGCCGTTGGGCGATCATCGTAGAGTAGAAATCTTATCATTATGGGATATATTTTTACCCGGTCCATCTCCAGCTTGTATAATGGTATATACGTCCAAATCATGTTGTTTATCGAGTTATTGCCAATCGATCACCGTGTAGCGTGACGAGCCAGAGTCCCATGACCTATAGCGAGCGCCCGGAAGTACTACGGACGTCTAGCACAACCTCTATGCCACATCCTGTTTGGCGATTGTGCCGATCGGCCACCAGATGGCGCTCCTGAACCGCCAGAGAGCTCAGTGGGTCCTGCTGGTGGATCTCAGGCCAGCGGAGGGGACATATGAATCCGATCGCAGATTTTTGAAATATTGATATAAGGACGACGTAACGCGTCCTCCGGCAACTTTAGCATGGCCAGCAAAGACGTCTAAAGACGGTTCCCGGCAGCCAAAGTGATAAAAAAAAAAAAAATTATCTACCTTAACACTTTGAGTGCCAACAACGCTATATGTCGTTAGTTCATGCCGACCGCTGAATGCCAGCAACGACATATAGCGTTTTTTTTTTGTTTTTTTTTTATATAATTCATATTTCATCAATCTAGTCTCACGTTAGTGCAGCAACCTCTCTCTGAGCTCCATTGGGAAAATACCGCCCCCTATCGTCTCTCCCTGTGTAACTGCACCCCATTGGATTAGACTAATGGGGGGGGGGGGGGGGGAATCCAGTTTCCTCAGAACAGTGTGGAATCGGTATTTCCAGTACCCAGTGCTGAATCAATAAACGCGATCGATATTTGGAATGGCGATCAGGAATTGGAATAATCTTTTTGGAGAACATCTGATCTGAGGTAAGGAATCTATTTGACCAGTCTTAGGATAATCGGATCTGTTTACACAGAGATATCAGCGTGTGCCATATGTGTGTGTATGTGTGTGTGTGTGTGTGTGTGTGTGAGTGTGTGTGTGTGTGTGTGTGTGTGTGTGTGTGTGTGTGTGTGGTGTACGTGTGTGTGTGTGCGCTGATCAGGAAATGAGAGAATAGATTTTTCAGCTTGCTTCTCTAGCGTGCATAAGTACACATATACTATCGATAATCTAGCATTTATTTGAAAACAATTCATAAATAGGCCGAAAAATGACAACGTTTTTTGTGTATTCCAGTATATTCCAGTAAAGGCTGTTTATCACAGAATATTTATATTTTCCTGAAACTTTCAAGAAAACTAGGGTTTTTCAAAATGGTATAAAACGGAAATGAACCGATTAAAAAACAATCCGTTTCGACAATGTTGACTGCAAACAAGTCATTGATAAGCGACGGCCATATTATACACATAATTTAAGATATAGTATATGCGTTCACAACGCTATCATCAAGTTAATCGTGAGTTAAAAAAAATAGTGCCGTTAATAGAATCGGGCGTTAACGCGTTAATAGCGCGTTAACTTTGACAGCCTTACTTTTGAAACATTGAGATTTCTCATCTGGCACCTATTGGTTTTGATGAAGGACGCTAACGATGCTAACAAGGTTAATGATGCTAACGAGGCAAATGATGCTAACGATGCTAACAAGACTAATGATGCTAGCGATGCTAACGAGGCTAATGATGATAGCGATGCTAACGATGCTAACAAGGATAATGATGGTAGCGATGCTAACACGTTGTTCTTCTGGTTACCCCATGTACTCCTCATGTATTGTTTTAAGATGGCGTTTGCATGTTAGAGCGCTGGTTTGGTTTATGTTTCCCTAAAGTACTCCAGTCCAAAGATTGTGTGGTACCTTTGCAGCCTAATTGGGGGGTTTCATTCCCTGTGTAGGTCAACGGGTTGAGCCTGGCATCACCACTGCTAGGGTTAGTGGTTCAATTCCATGTGTAGTTAAATAGGTTGAGCCTGGCATCACCACTGCTAGGGTTAGTGGTTCAATTCCATGTGTAGTTAAATGGGTTGAGCCTGGCAACACCACTGCTAGGGTTAGTGGTTCAATTCCATGTGTAGTTAAATGGGTTGAGCAAGGCATTACCACTGCTAGGGTTAGTGGTTCCATTCCCAGTGTAGCTTGATGGGTCGAGCTTGGCAAGAGCATCAACCAAATGGAATTCACATTATATCATTATCATGACCATCTCTGTTTTATTCTGAGCCAATGGACTCAGGGGATCTTTAGTAGCCTATTAAGATTGGCTTCCAATGGAAGGAATTAAGAAGAAGAATGACAAGTTATTCAATTTAAGATAAGATAAGATAAGATATTCCTTTATTGATCCCCTTGGGGAAATTCAGGCATACAAGCAGTGTAAACAATATAACAAATCAATATGCTTAACATAACATAATTAACTCTGGACATGTGCATAATGGTCAACAAGGTGCGAGATGAGGGTATGTATGCCCTCTCAGTTATATTTGCCCTACAATAATAGTTACAATATATAATCTAATCCAATAATCTAAATCTAATCTAATATATAGTCTGAAAAAAACGAAATGCTAAATGCTAAATATAAGGAATATATAATCTAATAATCCAATAATCTAAATCTAATCTAATATATAATCTAAAAATGCTAAATGCTAAATATATGATCTGATGAAGTATAGAGTATTCACATAGGTAGTATATTGTCCTTTTAGGTTCCTAGTAGTTGGATGTCTGGCAGCAGTCCCTGCCCACTGCTTTATACTGAAAACTAGGGTAAGCCATTTTAAGTTTATTAGTGAATCTTAAAAGTGAGGAACCAGCTGACTTGATTAAAGGGGCGTGTTTAAAACGGCCATTTTGTTTTGTTAAGTGCCCCCATTAAGGGCCAGGTGTTAAGACAGCACTAATTAGTGATAGTGATAGTGATAGTGATTTAAAGGCTTGCTGGTGTAGCGTCAGCGAAGCGTCGAGAAACGAAGAGGGACAAAGAGGAGGAGTTTTCCTGGAGTTCACCGCCAAGGGATCCACCGATCCACCCAGTGCTAAGTACACCATAATCCTATATTTCCCTCCCACACTGCTATCTCTCTACTTCCTCCCTGCCACTCTTGACAAGACAATGTGTCTCATACCTATATCCACAATCTGCTCCTCCAGAACTGACTCTACCCATCCACGCCAGTTTGCTAGCAACCCGGCTAATCTCTCCTACCCTCCTACAGCCACTAATACACCTGTCACAGTACGGGGAGGCTTATGGAATTGTCAATCAGCAGTCAAGAAAGCTGACTTCATTACTGCCTACGCCCATAGTCTAAATCTGCAGCTCCTGGCTCTAACTGAGACCTGGATAACCCCCAATAACTCATCAACACCTGCAGCATTATCTACAAACTATAACTTCACTCACACACCTCGACCTTCCAGACGGGGTGGAGGCACTGCCCTCATGACATCTCCTTCATGGGCTACAAACGTAACACCACTCCCAGAACTGTCACTCTCCTCTCTCGAATATCATGCAGTATCTGTCTCTAATCCTTTCAATCTCACCATTGTTACACTCTACCGCCCTCCAGGTACACTCGATCACTTCACAGATGAGCTGGACATGCTTCTTAGCTCCTTACCGGAAGATGGTACCCCTCTCCTTCTACTGGGCGACTTCAACCTGCCTGACTCATCTCAGTCAGTCATAGTAGTCTCCCTCCTACAATCGTTTGACCTGACTCCCACTGCCATGCCTCCCACCCACAAAGCAGGCAACTCCTTGGATCTCATATTTTCCCGTAACTCCAGCATCATTAACACCACGGTAACTCCCCTACATGTATCTGACCATTCCTTCATATCCTTCTCACTAACTCTCATGCTTAACCGAAAGGTCTTCACCCCAACTCAAACAGTCTCACTCAGACGCAACCTGCCCTCCCTATCCCCCTCCACCCTCTCCTCTGACATACTATCCGCTCTACCTTTGAGTGACATCTTCTCTGCTCTCTCCACAGAGATGGCAACCTCCACCCTCCTTTCAGCCCTTGCAACCTCCTTCGACAAGCTCTGTCCCCTCGTTGAGAAACCTGCCCGCCGTTCCCCACCCAGTCCATGGCTGACAGATCCAGTGAGAGAACAAAGACAGGTCCTGAGAGCAGCTGAAAGGAAGTATAGAAAGTCACGCCTCACTGCTGACATCGACACATATCACAACCTCTTGTTAACATTCTCCAAAACCATCACTAATGCCAAAGCTTCTTTCTTCCACCATAGGATCGAGGCCTCTGCCAAGAATCTTCGCAAACTGCATGCTACCATGTCCTCCCTCCTCACTCCCCCCCCACCCCCCCCTCCCTCATCTTTCTCTGCCGAAGACTTTGCGATCTTCTTTGAGGAAAAAGTGGAGAACATCCGCAGCTCCTTCTCCCAACCCCCACCCATTCCAAATGCTGAATCGAGAACCTCATCCTTCACTCTGTCATCTTTCTCTCCCATTACAGAAGCAGAGACCCTGACACTGGTAACGTCAAACCGTCCGACTACTTGCCAGCTGGACCAGCTACCCTCCCCACTCCTCCAGACCATAGCACCAGACATCCTCCCATTCCTAACTGCAACCATCAACTCCTCACTCAACTCGGGGGTGGTCCCCACCTCCCTAAAACAAGCCAGAGTCACGCCGCTCATAAAAAAACCAACCCTGAACCCTACCGTCATAGGCAACTACCGTCCTGTCTCTCTTCTCTCCTTCCTTTCTAAAACACTTGAACGTGCTGTATCCAACCAACTTACTGCTTATCTCTTACAGAATGACCTCCTAGACCCTAATCAGTCAGGCTTCAGGACTGGTCACTCCACAGAGACAGCCCTCATTGCGGTCACAGAGGCACTTCACTTAGCAAAAGCGAAAGGCCTCTCCTCTGTCCTGATTCTCCTAGATCTATCTGCAGCCTTCGACACAGTCAACCACCAGATCCTCCTTGCGGCCCTCGCAGGAATGGGAGTGGCTGGCTCTGCGCTGACATGGCTGTCATCATACCTCAATGACCGCTCCTACCAAGTGTCATGGAGAGGGACCCTGTCGGCCACCCGCCCCCTGCGGACGGGTGTCCCCCAGGGCTCGGTTTTAGGACCCCTTCTCTTCTCCCTCTACACTAAATCACTGGGTAACATTATCACGTCTCATGGCTTCTCCTACCATTGTTATGCCGACGATACTCAACTCTTCCTCTCCTTCCCTCCCTCAGATATCCACGTCTCTGAGCGGATCTCGGCCTGTCTGTCCGACATCTCAGCCTGGATGACGTCCAACCACCTCAAACTGAACCTAAGCAAAACAGAATTGCTCCACCTGCCGGCCAAATCCTCCCCCCTAACCGACCTTTCAATCACAGTCGAGAATACAGCTGTGACTGCGTCCCCGACCGCCAAGAACCTTGGTGTTGTCCTCGACGACGAGTTGAACTTCTCTGCTCACATCGCAGCGACGACCAGAACCTGCCGATTCCTCCTGAGCAACGTCAGAAGGATACGCCCCTTCCTGACAAAAGAAGCCACCCAACTCCTCGTCCAATCAACAGTCATCTCCCGCCTCGACTACTGCAATGCACTGCTCGCTGGCCTCCCGGCCACTGCCACTAAGCCTCTTCAACTCATTCAGAACCAGTGGCGGACTGGGACACAAATTCAGCCCGGGACATTCAGACGCACCAGCCCACACACCGGCCCACGCACCGGCCCACGCACCGGCCCCGAAACCGGCCCACACAACGGGCGTTATGAAACACTTGTCCAGTATTAAACAACCCAAGGCTGTGGCTAAGGAGTCAACATCAGGGAGACCAAATCTACACACCGCCCCTAGATGTGCACTCATGCACAGTGCACACACACACACACAGACACACACATACATATACCGTTACTTCCCGTCATTGGCATATGTTTTTTTTTACTAACATCTTAGTGCCTCATTAGCCTAGGGATTAAGGATACATGAAGTATTAACTACACCATAATAATATTGAGGTTTTGATCCATAGAAAGTAGGGATGTCCGATATTATCGGCCTACCGATATTATCGGCCGATATCGGCATTAAAATGTGATATCGAAAAATATCGGTATCGGTTTTAAAGAAATAATATTTTATTTACATTTCTATAACCTTTATTTACCCAGGCAAGCAAGTAAGAACCAATTCTGATTTTATTTATTGTCAAAAGTATGCATAATGTTGTGTTAATTCCACAACAAGAGATATGTAATGTTAATTACCTGAAATTATTCCATTTCTTGGGGCGGGAAACCCTGCATATATCGGTATCGGTTGATATCGGTATCGGAAATTAAGAGTTGGACAATATCGGTATATCGGTATCAGTAAAAAAGCCAATATCGAGCATCCCTAATAGAAAGGTCTGTGCTACACAATTTCAGTTAATGGATTTATTGTCCTTTAATTTGGCACTCATGACATTAGTTGCTTGCCGTTTTATCAACATTGAAAGACCCCCCACTTCCTCCCAGACACCCATTCCAAGAGCCTGTTTTCTCTCTCTCTCTCTCTCTCTCTCTCTCTCTCTCTCTCTCTCTCTCTCTCTCTCTCTCTCTCTCTCTCTCTCTCTCTCTCTCTCTCTCTTTCCTCAGAGTCAACTGCATAAGAAGAACATCAGCAATCAATAATAATGGCTTGAATTCATACAGCGTTTTTCAGCCTTTTGAAAACACCCAAAGTAGTAGTAGTAGTAGTAGTAGTTTATTCAGTCATCATCTCACACAATACAATATACCCCATCATTTAACAATATTTGATTTTACAGTGACTGAAAAGGTACAGACTGAAGCATAATGCTTATATATGCCTGTCCTATATTCTTAACAAAAATTAAAAAAAAAAAATGGCGGCTACGTGGCGTAGTGGGCAAGGCGCTCGCCACAAATACTGGAGACGCTGGGCTCACCTGTTCGAGCCCAGCGCTCCACATTGCTTTCAGTTTAGCTGGTCATTCATACTAATACACATTGGCGAGTATTAGGGGGTGGGAAACTGATGGGTGGGGATTGGGCGTTGTGGACAGCGACTCCTACAGGTCGGTTGGTGTGCCTGCGCAGTAGAATCAGGAAGTGTCGGGGGCAGCGTGAGCCTCCCACGCGTTACTCCTCGCCACTGAGAGATCGAGCTGCGCAGGTGAAAAGATGCGACTGCTGTTACCTCAAGTACCGGAGGGGACTTGTGCTATGTATGACTTAGTCCACATTGCAGCCGGCTTGTGGGAGGCAAGAAACAGCGTTCGTGACAGGGGAGGGTTGAATTGGATGATACGAAATTGGGATGGGAGAAAATGTAGAAAATGGGAGAAAAAGTGGATAAAAAAAAAATAATTAAAAAATTAAGACTCCAAAACAGTATTCTAAAAGAAAATAGCAAAAGAAAACAGTATTATTCACCCCTGTAGTTTTCAAAAATAGCTTTACACATTTTTCTTAAAAACCAAAAGCGAATTACTCATTCTTAACTGTATATCAGCATTGTTCCACAAAGCGCTTCACAGAAACCATCAAGCATTCACACTCACACAGTCATACACTACTGGTGGTTGTGAGCAGCATCAGCAAACACAGCTGCCCTGTGGCAGACTGACGGAATCATGTCTGCTAATCAGCGCCAACCACCATCAACAACCTTCATAAATACATTCAACATTAATGGAATAGGCTAACTACCAACTTAGCTGTAGCAGTTAGCTGTTATATGCAATCACATATGTTTAACTACGGGGTAGTAGTTGACCTAGTTGTTAGCTTAAGCTAGTTAGCTGTGGTTATTTACAAACATGTAGATGAGACTAATCATATACAGATCGAGAACATGGCTAACAGTTGGGAATTCTAAGGTACATCTTATTTAAGCATGTAAAATGGCAACTAATCAATTCAATCAATTAGATTACCAATATTATATCAACATGAAAATTTGGAAGGGAACATAATAGTATTTTATTTTAGTATTTACTATTATAATATTAGTAGCCGATTAATTTGCAGACCGTCCTAGGTTCTGATTGGCTCTCTAGGTTAGCACTTTAGCTTCTGATGCTGTGGTGGGCACTAGTCCTAACATTGCTAACTAAACTTTTAGTCAGAGAAAAAACGTCACAAGTCACAACTATTTACGTCCACGTGCTGTAAGGAATCAGGAATACGGAAAGCACATTGTCTTGTAATAGAATGACTGAAATCACTGCAAGAGCTAGCATAGGCTAGCTAGCCCTCATGAACCGGCAGACACCAACAGTAGAATATGCACTAGGCTACTGCATGCACCTGTCATGTTACTGTTGGTTCCTTCCACTTGAACTTCATCATCATTAGCAGCAGCAGCGGGTAAACATGTCTGTAATTTTAGAACATTGTTCTGCGTCTTTTACTAGCAATTTTAGTTTTTTAATTCTAGCTTTTTCAGCTCCACCCTTTCTTTTTTTGCATTCTCCATTTCTGCGCTTCTAGGCCTACTCGCGGTTGGGAGGAAACGTGAATCTCATTCACTGATGTCTCATGTCTCATTCAAGACTGGCTAACAAAAGCATGTCTTTCACTTAACACCAAGAAAACAGTGTGTATGATGTTCACAAAGTCACCAGTAGAGGTCACTCACTCTAATGTGTTTCTGGGAGAGGCGGAGCTGGACATTGTACATTAATTCAAGTATCTTGGGGTCACATTGGACTCTACATTGACCTTCAAAAAGTCATGTGAAGAAAGTGACAAACAGTCAAGTTTAACATCGAAAACTTCAGGCAGATCAGGCCCTGCCTGCCAGTTAATGCTGCAAGGATGTTTCTGCATTCAATGATTTTATCACACATCGAGTAGGCCTACTGTTTTATCAACTGGTCTCTTTTATATGTCACTACTCTTACACCAATATAATTACTCTACAAAAAAGCCATAAAAGTATTTGATAGGAAACCAATTTCATTTCATCACTGTAATGTTTTAGAAAAACATAACATGCTAAGTTTCGAGAATTTCCAAGTTTTCAAATATACTTGCTTCATGTACAAGGTTCTGCATGGACTTGCCCCTCCCCCATTGAATGAGTTCATCCAACAGAAAGCAGACACTGGCATTACCACCAGGGCCATCAGTAGAGGGGACTGTACGGTGCCTTTTCGGTATACTACCATTGCAAAAACTGTGTTCTCTGTTAAAAGTGGTAACTACTGGAATAGCCTGCCAGTTGTGATTAGAGAGTGCCCTACATACTCCATGTTCAAGACCCATCTTAAACTGCATCTTAAGGCAAACCAGAACTGTGATCATTTTTAATCTGATTTAGTTTATGCAACTTGTTTATTGTTTTATTGCCGGCCCACACACTGGCCCACACACCGGCCCACATATGGCCCACACACTGGCCCACACACTACACCGGCCCACACACTACACCGGCCCACACACTACACCGGCCCACACACCGGCCCACATTAGTGGCCCACACACTGGCCCACACACTGGCCCACACACCGGCCCACACACTGGCCCACATACTGGCCCACACACCGGCCCACACACCGGCCCACATACTGGCCCACACACCGGCCCACACACTGGCCCACATTAGTGGCCCACACACCGACTCACACACTGGCCCACACACCGGCCCACAGACTGGCCCACATACTGGCCCACACACCGGCCCACACACCGGCCCACATACTGGCCCACACACCGGCCCACACACTGGCCCACACACTGGCCCACATTAGTGGCC
Organism: Notolepis coatsorum; assembly: GCF_963971535.1. Lineage (NCBI taxonomy): Eukaryota > Metazoa > Chordata > Actinopteri > Aulopiformes > Paralepididae > Notolepis > Notolepis coatsorum. The sequence goes on along the minus strand of NW_028169573.1, from coordinate 1,648 downwards.
CACACACCGACTCACACACTGGCCCACACACCGGCCCACACACTGGCCCACATTAGTGGCCCACACACCGACTCACACACTGGCCCACACACTGGCCCACACATCGGCCCACATTAGTGGCCCACACACTGGCCCACACACCGGCCCACATACTGGCCCACACACCGGCCCACACACTGGCCCACACACTGGCCCACATTAGTGGCCCACACACCGACTCACACACTGGCCCACACACCGGCCCACACACTGGCCCACATTAGTGGCCCACACACCGACTCACACACTGGCCCACACACTGGCCCACACATCGGCCCACATTAGTGGCCCACACACTGGCCCACACACCGGCCCACAGACTGGCCCACATACTGGCCCACACACCGGCCCACACACCGGCCCACATACTGGCCCACACACCGGCCCACACACTGGCCCACACACTGGCCCACATTAGTGGCCCACACACCGACTCACACACTGGCCCACACACTGGCCCACACATCGGCCCACATTAGTGGCCCACACACTGGCCCACACACTGACCCAAAAAAAAAGTAAAAAAGTAAAAAAGTAAAAAAAAGTAAAAAAAAAAAAAAAAAAAAAAAAAAAAAAAAAATTTTTTTTTTTTTTTTTTGGACCAGCCCACTTTGGTCCCGGCCCATCGGGATTCGTCCCGAACGTCCCGATGGCCAGTCCGCCACTGTTCAGAACGCAGCGGCCCGCCTGATCTCAAACCTACCGAAGTCGGCCCATGTCACCCCACTTCTTAGGGACCTGCACTGGCTCCCCATTGCTGCACGAATCCGCTTCAAGGCCCTCGACCTAGCATACCGTGCGGCAAAGGGAACCGCTCCCGCCTACCTCCGGTCAATGGTCTCTAACTACACACCCTCAAGACCCCTACGCTCTGCATCTTCTGGCCGCCTCAGACCTACTCCTATCCAAGCTCCGGGAGGGTCATCAAAGAGAAGTCGCCTATTCTCAGTCCTTGCCCCACAATGGTGGAATGAACTACCCACCCCAGTTAGGACAGCCGAATCACGTCCAATCTTTCGCCGTCGACTAAAGACGCACTTCTTCAACCATTATCTGAATTAAAAAAAAAAAAAAAAAAAAAAAATCTAACCCTAACTAACCGTACTGTCATGCACTTGTCCTAATAAACTAACCTACACTGTAGCACTCAACACTTTGATGAACATTGTTGCTCAGCTGATAGAGTTGTGCCCTTCCTGATGGCTTGTCGTACAGAACTTGTAAGTCGCTTTGGATAAAAGCGTCAGCTAAATGACTAAATGTAAATGTAAATGTAAATGTTGTGGAGCCTGATGGCCGCTGGTATGAAGGACTGGCCCAGGTGGTTAGTTGAGTGTCGGGGGGGTATGAGTCTGTGGCTGAACGTGCTTGTCATCTTGACTAGCTCGTCGTAGAGGGGCCGTGAGGGATTCTCCAGGATAGCAGCCAGCTTCCTTCTCATCCCCCTCTCTGCCGCCACCTCTAGTCTGACCAGCTCGGAGTATTTGAGCCTGTTTCAAAGACCCATAATGGAAAAAAACAAATTAAATTCTCCCTCTCTCTATATACTGTATCTCTCTCTCTCTCTCTTTCTCTCTCTCTCTCTCTCTCTCTCTCTCTCTCTCTCTCT
>NW_028169574.1:2500-131581 GCF_963971535.1 Notolepis coatsorum | reverse complement strand
AAGAGGTGATGATGCAGCATCTTAAACTAGCTGGACTCAGTGGTTAAGAGGTGATGATGCATCTTAAACTAGCTGGACTCAGTGGTTAAGAGGTGATGATGCAGCATCTTAAACTAGCTGGACTCAGTGGTTAAGAGGTGATGATGCAGCATCTTAAACTAGCTGGACTCAGTGGTTAAGAGGTGATGATGCAGCATCTTAAACTAGCTGGACTCAGTGGTTAAGAGGTGATGCAGCATCTTAAACTAGCTGGACTCAGTGGTTAAGAGGTGATGCAGCATCTTAAACTAGCTGGACTCAGTGGTTAAGAGGTGATGCAGCATCTTAAACTAGCTGGACTCAGTGGTTAAGAGGTGATGATGCAGCATCTTAAACTAGCTGGACTCAGTGGTTAAGAGGTGATGATGCAGCATCTTAAACTAGCTGGACTCAGTGGTTAAGAGGTGATGCAGCATCTTAAACTAGCTGGACTCAGTGGTTAAGAGGTGATGATGCAGCATCTTAAACTAGCTGGACTCAGTGGTTAAGAGGTGATGCAGCATCTTAAACTAGCTGGACTCAGTGGTTAAGAGGTGATGATGCAGCATCTTAAACTAGCTGGACTCAGTGGTTAAGAGGTGATGATGCAGCATCTTAAACTAGCTGGACTCAGTGGTTAAGAGGTGATGATGCAGCATCTTAAACTAGCTGGACTCAGTGGTTAAGAGGTGATGATGCAGCATCTTAAACTAGCTGGACTCAGTGGTTAAGAGGTGATGCAGCATCTTAAACTAGCTGGACTCAGTGGTTAAGAGGTGATGATGTAGCATCTTAAACTAGCTGGACTCAGTGGTTAAGAGGTGATGATGCAGCATCTTAAACTAGCTGGACTCAGTGGTTAAGAGGTGATGATGCAGCATCTTAAACTAGCTGGACTCAGTGGTTAAGAGGTGATGCAGCATCTTAAACTAGCTGGACTCAGTGGTTAAGAGGTGATGCAGCATCTTAAACTAGCTGGACTCAGTGGTTAAGAGGTGATGATGCAGCATCTTAAACTAGCTGGACTCAGTGGTTAAGAGGTGATGATGCAGCATCTTAAACTAGCTGGACTCAGTGGTTAAGAGGTGATGATGCAGCATCTTAAACTAGCTGGACTCAGTGGTTAAGAGGTGATGATGCAGCATCTTAAACTAGCTGGACTCAGTGGTTAAGAGGTGATGATGCAGCATCTTAAACTAGCTGGACTCAGTGGTTAAGAGGTGATGATGCATCTTAAACTAGCTGGACTCAATGGTTAAGAGGTGATGATGCAGCATCTTAAACTAGCTGGACTCGGTGGTTAAGAGGTGATGATGCAGCATCTTAAACTAGCTGGACTCAATGGTTAAGAGGTGATGCAGCATCTTAAACTAGCTGGACTCAGTGGTTAAGAGGTGATGATGCAGCATCTTAAAATAGCTGGACTCAGTGGTTAAGAGGTGATGCAGCATCTTAAACTAGCTGGACTCAGTGGTTAAGAGGTGATGATGCAGCATCTTAAACTAGCTGGACTCAGTGGTTAAGAGGTGATGATGCAGCATCTTAAACTAGCTGGACTCAGTGGTTAAGAGGTGATGCAGCATCTTAAACTAGCTGGACTCAGTGGTTAAGAGGTGATGATGCAGCATCTTAAACTAGCTGGACTCAGTGGTTAAGAGGTGATGATGCAGCATCTTAAACTAGCTGGACTCAGTGGTTAAGAGGTGATGATGCATCTTAAACTAGCTGGACTCAGTGGTTAAGAGGTGATGCAGCATCTTAAACTAGCTGGACTCAGTGGTTAAGAGGTGATGCAGCATCTTAAACTAGCTGGACTCAGTGGTTAAGAGGTGATGCAGCATCTTAAACTAGCTGGACTCAGTGGTTAAGAGGTGATGATGCAGCATCTTAAACTAGCTGGACTCAGTGGTTAAGAGGTGATGATGCAGCATCTTAAACTAGCTGGACTCAGTGGTTAAGAGGTGATGATGCAGCATCTTAAACTAGCTGGACTCAGTGGTTAAGAGGTGATGCAGCATCTTAAACTAGCTGGACTCAGTGGTTAAGAGGTGATGATGCAGCATCTTAAACTAGCTGGACTCAGTGGTTAAGAGGTGATGCAGCATGTTAAACTAGCTGGACTCAGTGGTTAAGAGGTGATGATGCAGCATCTTAAACTAGCTGGACTCAGTGGTTAAGAGGTGATGATGCAGCATCTTAAACTAGCTGGACTCAGTGGTTAAGAGGTGATGATGCAGCATCTTAAACTAGCTGGACTCAGTGGTTAAGAGGTGATGATGCAGCATCTTAAACTAGCTGGACTCAGTGGTTAAGAGGTGATGCAGCATCTTAAACTAGCTGGACTCAGTGGTTAAGAGGTGATGATGTAGCATCTTAAACTAGCTGGACTCAGTGGTTAAGAGGTGATGATGCAGCATCTTAAACTAGCTGGACTCAGTGGTTAAGAGGTGATGATGCAGCATCTTAAACTAGCTGGACTCAGTGGTTAAGAGGTGATGATGCAGCATCTTAAACTAGCTGGACTCAGTGGTTAAGAGGTGATGATGCAGCATCTTAAACTAGCTGGACTCAGTGGTTAAGAGGTGATGATGCAGCATCTTAAACTAGCTGGACTCAGTGGTTAAGAGGTGATGCAGCATCTTAAACTAGCTGGACTCAGTGGTTAAGAGGTGATGATGCAGCATCTTAAACTAGCTGGACTCAGTGGTTAAGAGGTGATGATGCAGCATCTTAAACTAGCTGGACTCAGTGGTTAAGAGGTGATGATGCAGCATCTTAAACTAGCTGGACTCAGTGGTTAAGAGGTGATGCAGCATCTTAAACTAGCTGGACTCAGTGGTTAAGAGGTGATGCAGCATCTTAAACTAGCTGGACTCAGTGGTTAAGAGGTGATGCAGCATCTTAAACTAGCTGGACTCAGTGGTTAAGAGGTGATGCAGCATCTTAAACTAGCTGGACTCAGTGGTTAAGAGGTGATGATGCAGCATCTTAAACTAGCTGGACTCAGTGGTTAAGAGGTGATGATGCAGCATCTTAAACTAGCTGGACTCAGTGGTTAAGAGGTGATGCAGCATCTTAAACTAGCTGGACTCAGTGGTTAAGAGGTGATGATGCAGCATCTTAAACTAGCTGGACTCAGTGGTTAAGAGGTGATGATGCAGCATCTTAAACTAGCTGGACTCAGTGGTTAAGAGGTGATGATGCATCTTAAACTAGCTGGACTCAGTGGTTAAGAGGTGATGATGCAGCATCTTAAACTAGCTGGACTCAGTGGTTAAGAGGTGATGATGCAGCATCTTAAACTAGCTGGACTCAGTGGTTAAGAGGTGATGATGCAGCTCTTAAACTAGCTGGACTCAGTGGTTAAGAGGTGATGCAGCATCTTAAACTAGCTGGACTCAGTGGTTAAGAGGTGATGCAGCATCTTAAACTAGCTGGACTCAGTGGTTAAGAGGTGATGCAGCATCTTAAACTAGCTGGACTCAGTGGTTAAGAGGTGATGATGCAGCATCTTAAACTAGCTGGACTCAGTGGTTAAGAGGTGATGATGCAGCATCTTAAACTAGCTGGACTCAGTGGTTAAGAGGTGATGCAGCATCTTAAACTAGCTGGACTCAGTGGTTAAGAGGTGATGATGCAGCATCTTAAACTAGCTGGACTCAGTGGTTAAGAGGTGATGCAGCATCTTAAACTAGCTGGACTCAGTGGTTAAGAGGTGATGATGCAGCATCTTAAACTAGCTGGACTCAGTGGTTAAGAGGTGATGATGCAGCATCTTAAACTAGCTGGACTCAGTGGTTAAGAGGTGATGATGCAGCATCTTAAACTAGCTGGACTCAGTGGTTAAGAGGTGATGATGCAGCATCTTAAACTAGCTGGACTCAGTGGTTAAGAGGTGATGCAGCATCTTAAACTAGCTGGACTCAGTGGTTAAGAGGTGATGATGCAGCATCTTAAACTAGCTGGACTCAGTGGTTAAGAGGTGATGATGCAGCATCTTAAACTAGCTGGACTCAGTGGTTAAGAGGTGATGATGCAGCATCTTAAACTAGCTGGACTCAGTGGTTAAGAGGTGATGCAGCATCTTAAACTAGCTGGACTCAGTGGTTAAGAGGTGATGCAGCATCTTAAACTAGCTGGACTCAGTGGTTAAGAGGTGATGATGCAGCATCTTAAACTAGCTGGACTCAGTGGTTAAGAGGTGATGATGCAGCATCTTAAACTAGCTGGACTCAGTGGTTAAGAGGTGATGATGCAGCATCTTAAACTAGCTGGACTCAGTGGTTAAGAGGTGATGATGCAGCATCTTAAACTAGCTGGACTCAGTGGTTAAGAGGTGATGATGCAGCATCTTAAACTAGCTGGACTCAGTGGTTAAGAGGTGATGATGCATCTTAAACTAGCTGGACTCAGTGGTTAAGAGGTGATGATGCAGCATCTTAAACTAGCTGGACTCAGTGGTTAAGAGGTGATGATGCAGCATCTTAAACTAGCTGGACTCAGTGGTTAAGAGGTGATGCAGCATCTTAAACTAGCTGGACTCAGTGGTTAAGAGGTGATGATGCAGCATCTTAAACTAGCTGGACTCAGTGGTTAAGAGGTGATGCAGCATCTTAAACTAGCTGGACTCAGTGGTTAAGAGGTGATGATGCAGCATCTTAAACTAGCTGGACTCAGTGGTTAAGAGGTGATGATGCAGCATCTTAAACTAGCTGGACTCAGTGGTTAAGAGGTGATGCAGCATCTTAAACTAGCTGGACTCAGTGGTTAAGAGGTGATGATGCAGCATCTTAAACTAGCTGGACTCAGTGGTTAAGAGGTGATGATGCAGCATCTTAAACTAGCTGGACTCAGTGGTTAAGAGGTGATGATGCATCTTAAACTAGCTGGACTCAGTGGTTAAGAGGTGTGATGCAGCATCTTAAACTAGCTGGACTCAGTGGTTAAGAGGTGATGCAGCATCTTAAACTAGCTGGACTCAGTGGTTAAGAGGTGATGCAGCATCTTAAACTAGCTGGACTCAGTGGTTAAGAGGTGATGATGCAGCATCTTAAACTAGCTGGACTCAGTGGTTAAGAGGTGATGATGCAGCATCTTAAACTAGCTGGACTCAGTGGTTAAGAGGTGATGATGCAGCATCTTAAACTAGCTGGACTCAGTGGTTAAGAGGTGATGCAGCATCTTAAACTAGCTGGACTCAGTGGTTAAGAGGTGATGATGCAGCATCTTAAACTAGCTGGACTCAGTGGTTAAGAGGTGATGCAGCATCTTAAACTAGCTGGACTCAGTGGTTAAGAGGTGATGATGCAGCATCTTAAACTAGCTGGACTCAGTGGTTAAGAGGTGATGATGCAGCATCTTAAACTAGCTGGACTCAGTGGTTAAGAGGTGATGATGCAGCATCTTAAACTAGCTGGACTCAGTGGTTAAGAGGTGATGATGCAGCATCTTAAACTAGCTGGACTCAGTGGTTAAGAGGTGATGCAGCATCTTAAACTAGCTGGACTCAGTGGTTAAGAGGTGATGATGCAGCATCTTAAACTAGCTGGACTCAGTGGTTAAGAGGTGATGATGCAGCATCTTAAACTAGCTGGACTCAGTGGTTAAGAGGTGATGATGCAGCATCTTAAACTAGCTGGACTCAGTGGTTAAGAGGTGATGCAGCATCTTAAACTAGCTGGACTCAGTGGTTAAGAGGTGATGCAGCATCTTAAACTAGCTGGACTCAGTGGTTAAGAGGTGATGATGCAGCATCTTAAACTAGCTGGACTCAGTGGTTAAGAGGTGATGATGCAGCATCTTAAACTAGCTGGACTCAGTGGTTAAGAGGTGATGATGCAGCATCTTAAACTAGCTGGACTCAGTGGTTAAGAGGTGATGATGCAGCATCTTAAACTAGCTGGACTCAGTGGTTAAGAGGTGATGATGCAGCATCTTAAACTAGCTGGACTCAGTGGTTAAGAGGTGATGATGCATCTTAAACTAGCTGGACTCAGTGGTTAAGAGGTGATGATGCAGCATCTTAAACTAGCTGGACTCAGTGGTTAAGAGGTGATGATGCAGCATCTTAAACTAGCTGGACTCAATGGTTAAGAGGTGATGCAGCATCTTAAACTAGCTGGACTCAGTGGTTAAGAGGTGATGATGCAGCATCTTAAAATAGCTGGACTCAGTGGTTAAGAGGTGATGATGCAGCATCTTAAACTAGCTGGACTCAGTGGTTAAGAGGTGATGCAGCATCTTAAACTAGCTGGACTCAGTGGTTAAGAGGTGATGCAGCATCTTAAACTAGCTGGACTCAGTGGTTAAGAGGTGATGCAGCATCTTAAACTAGCTGGACTCAGTGGTTAAGAGGTGATGCAGCATCTTAAACTAGCTGGACTCAGTGGTTAAGAGGTGATGATGCAGCATCTTAAACTAGCTGGACTCAGTGGTTAAGAGGTGATGATGCAGCATCTTAAACTAGCTGGACTCAGTGGTTAAGAGGTGATGATGCAGCATCTTAAACTAGCTGGACTCAGTGGTTAAGAGGTGATGATGCATCTTAAACTAGCTGGACTCAGTGGTTAAGAGGTGATGATGCATCTTAAACTAGCTGGACTCAGTGGTTAAGAGGTGATGATGCAGCATCTTAAACTAGCTGGACTCAGTGGTTAAGAGGTGATGCAGCATCTTAAACTAGCTGGACTCAGTGGTTAAGAGGTGATGCAGCATCTTAAACTAGCTGGACTCAGTGGTTAAGAGGTGATGATGCAGCATCTTAAACTAGCTGGACTCAGTGGTTAAGAGGTGATGATGCAGCATCTTAAACTAGCTGGACTCAGTGGTTAAGAGGTGATGCAGCATCTTAAACTAGCTGGACTCAGTGGTTAAGAGGTGATGATGCAGCATCTTAAACTAGCTGGACTCAGTGGTTAAGAGGTGATGATGCAGCATCTTAAACTAGCTGGACTCAGTGGTTAAGAGGTGATGCAGCATCTTAAACTAGCTGGACTCAGTGGTTAAGAGGTGATGATGCAGCATCTTAAACTAGCTGGACTCAGTGGTTAAGAGGTGATGCAGCATCTTAAACTAGCTGGACTCAGTGGTTAAGAGGTGATGATGCAGCATCTTAAACTAGCTGGACTCAGTGGTTAAGAGGTGATGATGCAGCATCTTAAACTAGCTGGACTCAGTGGTTAAGAGGTGATGATGCAGCATCTTAAACTAGCTGGACTCAGTGGTTAAGAGGTGATGATGCAGCATCTTAAACTAGCTGGACTCAGTGGTTAAGAGGTGATGATGTAGCATCTTAAACTAGCTGGACTCAGTGGTTAAGAGGTGATGATGCAGCATCTTAAACTAGCTGGACTCAGTGGTTAAGAGGTGATGATGCAGCATCTTAAACTAGCTGGACTCAGTGGTTAAGAGGTGATGCAGCATCTTAAACTAGCTGGACTCAGTGGTTAAGAGGTGATGCAGCATCTTAAGCTAGCTGGACTCAGTGGTTAAGAGGTGATGCAGCATCTTAAACTAGCTGGACTCAGTGGTTAAGAGGTGATGCAGCATCTTAAACTAGCTGGACTCAGTGGTTAAGAGGTGATGATGCAGCATCTTAAACTAGCTGGACTCAGTGGTTAAGAGGTGATGATGCAGCATCTTAAACTAGCTGGACTCAGTGGTTAAGAGGTGATGATGCAGCATCTTAAACTAGCTGGACTCAGTGGTTAAGAGGTGATGATGCAGCATCTTAAACTAGCTGGACTCAGTGGTTAAGAGGTGATGATGCAGCATCTTAAACTAGCTGGACTCGGTGGTTAAGAGGTGATGATGCATCTTAAACTAGCTGGACTCAATGGTTAAGAGGTGATGATGCAGCATCTTAAACTAGCTGGACTCAGTGGTTAAGAGGTGATGATGCAGCATCTTAAACTAGCTGGACTCAGTGGTTAAGAGGTGATGCAGCATCTTAAACTAGCTGGACTCAGTGGTTAAGAGGTGATGATGCAGCATCTTAAACTAGCTGGACTCAGTGGTTAAGAGGTGATGCAGCATCTTAAACTAGCTGGACTCAGTGGTTAAGAGGTGATGCAGCATCTTAAACTAGCTGGACTCAGTGGTTAAGAGGTGATGATGCAGCATCTTAAACTAGCTGGACTCAGTGGTTAAGAGGTGATGATGCAGCATCTTAAACTAGCTGGACTCAGTGGTTAAGAGGTGATGATGCAGCATCTTAAACTAGCTGGACTCAGTGGTTAAGAGGTGATGATGCAGCATCTTAAACTAGCTGGACTCAGTGGTTAAGAGGTGATGATGCAGCATCTTAAACTAGCTGGACTCAGTGGTTAAGAGGTGATGATGCAGCATCTTAAACTAGCTGGACTCAGTGGTTAAGAGGTGATGATGCATCTTAAACTAGCTGGACTCAATGGTTAAGAGGTGATGATGCAGCATCTTAAACTAGCTGGACTCAGTGGTTAAGAGGTGATGATGCAGCATCTTAAACTAGCTGGACTCAGTGGTTAAGAGGTGATGCAGCATCTTAAACTAGCTGGACTCAGTGGTTAAGAGGTGATGATGCAGCATCTTAAACTAGCTGGACTCAGTGGTTAAGAGGTGATGATACAGCATCTTAAACTAGCTGGACTCAGTGGTTAAGAGGTGATGATGCAGCATCTTAAACTAGCTGGACTCAGTGGTTAAGAGGTGATGATGCAGCATCTTAAACTAGCTGGACTCAGTGGTTAAGAGGTGATGATGCAGCATCTTAAACTAGCTGGACTCAGTTGTTAAGAGGTGATGCAGCATCTTAAACTAGCTGGACTCAGTGGTTAAGAGGTGATGATGCAGCATCTTAAACTAGCTGGACTCAGTGGTTAAGAGGTGATGATGCAGCATCTTAAACTAGCTGGACTCAGTGGTTAAGAGGTGATGATGCAGCATCTTAAACTAGCTGGACTCAGTGGTTAAGAGGTGATGCAGCATCTTAAACTAGCTGGACTCAGTGGTTAAGAGGTGATGCAGCATCTTAAACTAGCTGGACTCAGTGGTTAAGAGGTGATGCAGCATCTTAAACTAGCTGGACTCAGTGGTTAAGAGGTGATGCAGCATCTTAAACTAGCTGGACTCAGTGGTTAAGAGGTGATGGTGCAGCATCTTAAACTAGCTGGACTCAGTGGTTAAGAGGTGATGATGCAGCATCTTAAACTAGCTGGACTCAGTGGTTAAGAGGTGAAGATGCAGCATCTTAAACTAGCTAGACTCAGTGGTTAAGAGGTGATGCAGCATCTTAAACTAGCTGGACTCAGTGGTTAAGAGGTGATGATGCAGCATCTTAAACTAGCTGGACTCAGTGGTTAAGAGGTGATGATGCAGCATCTTAAACTAGCTGGACTCAGTGGTTAAGAGGTGATGATGCATCTTAAACTAGCTGGACTCAGTGGTTAAGAGGTGATGCAGCATCTTAAACTAGCTGGACTCAGTGGTTAAGAGGTGATGCAGCATCTTAAACTAGCTGGACTCAGTGGTTAAGAGGTGATGCAGCATCTTAAACTAGCTGGACTCAGTGGTTAAGAGGTGATGCAGCATCCTAAACTAGCTGGACTCAGTGGTTAAGAGGTGATGATGCAGCATCTTAAACTAGCTGGACTCAGTGGTTAAGAGGTGATGATGCAGCATCTTAAACTAGCTGGACTCAGTGGTTAAGAGGTGATGCAGCATCTTAAACTAGCTGGACTCAGTGGTTAAGAGGTGATGCAGCATCTTAAACTAGCTGGACTCAGTGGTTAAGAAGTGATGCAGCATCTTAAACTAGCTGGACTCAGTGGTTAAGAGGTGATGCAGCATCTTAAACTAGCTGGCCTCAGTGGTTAAGAGGTGATGATGCAGCATCTTAAACTAGCTGGACTCAGTGGTTAAGAGGTGATGATGCAGCATCTTAAACTAGCTGGACTCAGTGGTTAAGAGGTGATGCAGCATCTTAAACTAGCTGGACTCAGTGGTTAAGAGGTGATGATGCAGCATCTTAAACTAGCTGGACTCAGTGGTTAAGAGGTGATGATGCAGCATCTTAAACTAGCTGGACTCAGTGGTTAAGAGGTGATGATGCATCTTAAACTAGCTGGACTCAGTGGTTAAGAGGTGATGCAGCATCTTAAACTAGCTGGACTCAGTGGTTAAGAGGTGATGCAGCATCTTAAACTAGCTGGACTCAGTGGTTAAGAGGTGATGCAGCATCTTAAACTAGCTGGACTCAGTGGTTAAGAGGTGATGCAGCATCCTAAACTAGCTGGACTCAGTGGTTAAGAGGTGATGATGCAGCATCTTAAACTAGCTGGACTCAGTGGATAAGAGGTGATGATGCAGCATCTTAAACTAGCTGGACTCAGTGGTTAAGAGGTGATGCAGCATCTTAAACTAGCTGGACTCAGTGGTTAAGAGGTGATGATGCAGCATCTTAAACTAGCTGGACTCAGTGGTTAAGAGGTGATGATGCAGCATCTTAAACTAGCTGGACTCAGTGGTTAAGAGGTGATGCAGCATCTTAAACTAGCTGGACTCAGTGGTTAAGAGGTGATGATGCAGCATCTTAAACTAGCTGGACTCAGTGGTTAAGAGGTGATGCAGCATCTTAAACTAGCTGGACTCAGTGGTTAAGAGGTGATGATGCAGCATCTTAAACTAGCTGGACTCAGTGGTTAAGAGGTGATGATGCAGCATCTTAAACTAGCTGGACTCAGTGGTTAAGAGGTGATGATCCAGCATCTTAAACTAGCTGGACTCAGTGGTTAAGAGGTGATGATGCAGCATCTTAAACTAGCTGGACTCAGTGGTTAAGAGGTGATGCAGCATCTTAAACTAGCTGGACTCAGTGGTTAAGAGGTGATGATGTAGCATCTTAAACTAGCTGGACTCAGTGGCTAAGAGGTGATGATGCAGCATCTTAAACTAGCTAGACTCAGTTGTTAAGAGGTGATGCAGCATCTTAAACTAGCTGGACTCAGTGGTTAAGAGGTGATGCAGCATCTTAAACTAGCTGGACTCAGTGGTTAAGAGGTGATGCAGCATTTTAAACTAGCTGGACTCAGTGGTTAAGAGGTGATGATGCAGCATCTTAAACTAGCTGGACTCAGTGGTTAAGAGGTGATGAGCATCTTAAACTAGCTGGACTCAGTGTCTAAGAGGTGATGCAGCATCTTAAACTAGCTGGACTCAGTGGTTAAGAGGTGATGAGCATCTTAAACTAGCTGGACTCAGTGTCTAAGAGGTGATGCAGCATCTTAAACTAGCTGGACTCAGTGGTTAAGAGGTGATGCAGCATCTTAAACTAGCTGGACTCAGTGGTTAAGAGGTGATGAGCATCTTAAACTAGCTGGACTCAGTGGTTAAGAGGTGATGATGCAGCATCTTAAACTAGCTGGACTCAGTGGTTAAGAGGTGATGATGCAGCATCTTAAACTAGCTGGACTCAGTGGTTAAGAGGTGATGCAGCATCTTAAACTAGCTGGACTCAGTGGTTAAGAGGTGATGATGCAGCATCTTAAACTAGCTGGACTCAGTGGTTAAGAGGTGATGCAGCATCTTAAACTAGCTGGACTCAGTGGTTAAGAGGTGATGCAGCATCTTAAACTAGCTGGACTCAGTGGTTAAGAGGTGATGATGCAGCATCTTAAACTAGCTGGACTCAGTGGTTAAGAGGTGATGATGCAGCATCTTAAACTAGCTGGACTCAGTGGTTAAGAGGTGATGCAGCATCTTAAACTAGCTGGACTCAGTGGTTAAGAGGTGATGCAGCATCTTAAACTAGCTGGACTCAGTGGTTAAGAGGTGATGCAGCATCTTAAACTAGCTGGACTCAGTGGTTAAGAGGTGATGATGCAGCATCTTAAACTAGCTGGACTCAGTGGTTAAGAGGTGATGATGCAGCATCTTAAACTAGCTGGACTCAGTGGTTAAGAGGTGATGATGCAGCATCTTAAACTAGCTGGACTCAGTGGTTAAGAGGTGATGCAGCATCTTAAACTAGCTGGACTCAGTGGTTAAGAGGTGATGATGCAGCATCTTAAACTAGCTGGACTCAGTGGTTAAGAGGTGATGATGCAGCATCTTAAACTAGCTGGACTCAGTGGTTAAGAGGTGATGATGCATCTTAAACTAGCTGGACTCAATGGTTAAGAGGTGATGATGCAGCATCTTAAACTAGCTGGACTCAGTGGTTAAGAGGTGATGATGCAGCATCTTAAACTAGCTGGACTCAGTGGTTAAGAGGTGATGCAGCATCTTAAACTAGCTGGACTCAGTGGTTAAGAGGTGATGATGCAGCATCTTAAACTAGCTGGACTCAGTGGTTAAGAGGTGATGATGCAGCATCTTAAACTAGCTGGACTCAGTGGTTAAGAGGTGATGATGCAGCATCTTAAACTAGCTGGACTCAGTGGTTAAGAGGTGATGATGCAGCATCTTAAACTAGCTGGACTCAGTTGTTAAGAGGTGATGCAGCATCTTAAACTAGCTGGACTCAGTGGTTAAGAGGTGATGATGCAGCATCTTAAACTAGCTGGACTCAGTGGTTAAGAGGTGATGATGCAGCATCTTAAACTAGCTGGACTCAGTGGTTAAGAGGTGATGATGCAGCATCTTAAACTAGCTGGACTCAGTGGTTAAGAGGTGATGCAGCATCTTAAACTAGCTGGACTCAGTGGTTAAGAGGTGATGCAGCATCTTAAACTAGCTGGACTCAGTGGTTAAGAGGTGATGCAGCATCTTAAACTAGCTGGACTCAGTGGTTATGAGGTGATGCAGCATCTTAAACTAGCTGGACTCAGTGGTTAAGAGGTGATGATGCAGCATCTTAAACTAGCTGGACTCAGTGGTTAAGAGGTGAAGATGCAGCATCTTAAACTAGCTAGACTCAGTGGTTAAGAGGTGATGCAGCATCTTAAACTAGCTGGACTCAGTGGTTAAGAGGTGATGATGCAGCATCTTAAACTAGCTGGACTCAGTGGTTAAGAGGTGATGATGCAGCATCTTAAACTAGCTGGACTCAGTGGTTAAGAGGTGATGATGCATCTTAAACTAGCTGGACTCAGTGGTTAAGAGGTGATGCAGCATCTTAAACTAGCTGGACTCAGTGGTTAAGAGGTGATGCAGCATCTTAAACTAGCTGGACTCAGTGGTTAAGAGGTGATGCAGCATCTTAAACTAGCTGGACTCAGTGGTTAAGAGGTGATGCAGCATCCTAAACTAGCTGGACTCAGTGGTTAAGAGGTGATGATGCAGCATCTTAAACTAGCTGGACTCAGTGGTTAAGAGGTGATGATGCAGCATCTTAAACTAGCTGGACTCAGTGGTTAAGAGGTGATGCAGCATCTTAAACTAGCTGGACTCAGTGGTTAAGAGGTGATGCAGCATCTTAAACTAGCTGGACTCAGTGGTTAAGAAGTGATGCAGCATCTTAAACTAGCTGGACTCAGTGGTTAAGAGGTGATGCAGCATCTTAAACTAGCTGGACTCAGTGGTTAAGAGGTGATGATGCAGCATCTTAAACTAGCTGGACTCAGTGGTTAAGAGGTGATGATGCAGCATCTTAAACTAGCTGGACTCAGTGGTTAAGAGGTGATGCAGCATCTTAAACTAGCTGGACTCAGTGGTTAAGAGGTGATGATGCAGCATCTTAAACTAGCTGGACTCAGTGGTTAAGAGGTGATGATGCAGCATCTTAAACTAGCTGGACTCAGTGGTTAAGAGGTGATGATGCATCTTAAACTAGCTGGACTCAGTGGTTAAGAGGTGATGCAGCATCTTAAACTAGCTGGACTCAATGGTTAAGAGGTGATGCAGCATCTTAAACTAGCTGGACTCAGTGGTTAAGAGGTGATGCAGCATCTTAAACTAGCTGGACTCAGTGGTTAAGAGGTGATGCAGCATCCTAAACTAGCTGGACTCAGTGGTTAAGAGGTGATGATGCAGCATCTTAAACTAGCTGGACTCAGTGGATAAGAGGTGATGATGCAGCATCTTAAACTAGCTGGACTCAGTGGTTAAGAGGTGATGCAGCATCTTAAACTAGCTGGACTCAGTGGTTAAGAGGTGATGATGCAGCATCTTAAACTAGCTGGACTCAGTGGTTAAGAGGTGATGATGCAGCATCTTAAACTAGCTGGACTCAGTGGTTAAGAGGTGATGCAGCATCTTAAACTAGCTGGACTCAGTGGTTAAGAGGTGATGATGCAGCATCTTAAACTAGCTGGACTCAGTGGTTAAGAGGTGATGCAGCATCTTAAACTAGCTGGACTCAGTGGTTAAGAGGTGATGATGCAGCATCTTAAACTAGCTGGACTCAGTGGTTAAGAGGTGATGATGCAGCATCTTAAACTAGCTGGACTCAGTGGTTAAGAGGTGATGATCCAGCATCTTAAACTAGCTGGACACAGTGGTTAAGAGGTGATGATGCAGCATCTTAAACTAGCTGGACTCAGTGGTTAAGAGGTGATGCAGCATCTTAAACTAGCTTGACTCAGTGGTTAAGAGGTGATGATGTAGCATCTTAAACTAGCTGGACTCAGTGGTTAAGAGGTGATGATGCAGCATCTTAAACTAGCTGGACTCAGTGGTTAAGAGGTGATGATGCAGCATCTTAAACTAGCTGGACTCAGTGGTTAAGAGGTGATGCAGCATCTTAAACTAGCTGGACTCAGTGGTTAAGAGGTGATGCAGCATCTTAAACTAGCTGGACTCAGTGGTTAAGAGGTGATGCAGCATCTTAAACTAGCTGGACTCAGTGGTTAAGAGGTGATGCAGCATCTTAAACTAGCTGGACTCAGTGGTTAAGAGGTGATGATGCAGCATCTTAAACTAGCTGGACTCAGTGGTTAAGAGGTGATGATGCAGCATCTTAAACTAGCTGGACTCAGTGGTTAAGAGGTGATGATGCAGCATCTTAAACTAGCTGGACTCAGTGGTTAAGAGGTGATGCAGCATCTTAAACTAGCTGGACTCAGTGGTTAAGAGGTGATGATGCAGCATCTTAAACTAGCTGGACTCAGTGGTTAAGTGGTGATGATGCAGCATCTTAAACTAGCTGGACTCAGTGGTTAAGAGGTGATGATGCATCTTAAACTAGCTGGACTCAGTGGTTAAGAGGTGATGCAGCATCTTAAACTAGCTGGACTCAGTGGTTAAGAGGTGATGCAGCATCTTAAACTAGCTGGACTCAGTGGTTAAGAGGTGATGCAGCATCTTAAACTAGCTGGACTCAGTGGTTAAGAGGTGATGATGCAGCATCTTAAACTAGCTGGACTCAGTGGTTAAGAGGTGATGCAGCATCTTAAACTAGCTGGACTCAGTGGTTAAGAGGTGATGATGCAGCATCTTAAACTAGCTGGACTCAGTGGTTAAGAGGTGATGATGCAGCATCTTAAACTAGCTGGACTCAGTGGTTAAGAGGTGATGATGCAGCATCTTAAACTAGCTGGACTCAGTGGTTAAGAGGTGATGCAGCATCTTAAACTAGCTGGACTCAGTGGTTAAGAGGTGATGATGCAGCATCTTAAACTAGCTGGACTCAGTGGTTAAGAGGTGATGATGCAGCATCTTAAACTAGCTGGACTCAGTGGTTAAGAGGTGATGATGCAGCATCTTAAACTAGCTGGACTCAGTGGTTAAGAGGTGATGCAGCATCTTAAACTAGCTGGACTCAGTGGTTAAGAGGTGATGATGCAGCATCTTAAACTATCTGGACTCAGTGGTTAAGAGGTGATGCAGCATCTTAAACTAGCTGGACTCAGTGGTTAAGAGGTGATGATGCAGCATCTTAAACTAGCTGGACTCAGTGGTTAAGAGGTGATGATGCAGCATCTTAAACTAGCTGGACTCAGTGGTTAAGAGGTGATGATGCAGCATCTTAAACTAGCTGGACTCAGTGGTTAAGAGGTGATGATGCAGCATCTTAAACTAGCTGGACTCAGTGGTTAAGAGGTGATGCAGCATCTTAAACTAGCTGGACTCAGTGGTTAAGAGGTGATGATGCAGCATCTTAAACTAGCTGGACTCAGTGGTTAAGAGGTGATGCAGCATCTTAAACTAGCTGGACTCAGTGGTTAAGAGGTGATGCAGCATCTTAAACTAGCTGGACTCAGTGGTTAAGAGGTGATGAGCATCTTAAACTAGCTGGACTCAGTGGTTAAGAGGTGATGCAGCATCTTAAACTAGCTGGACTCAGTGGTTAAGAGGTGATGCAGCATCTTAAACTAGCTGGACTCAGTGGTTAAGAGGTGATGATGCAGCATCTTAAACTAGCTGGACTCAGTGGTTAAGAGGTGATGATGCAGCATCTTAAACTAGCTGGACTCAGTGGTTAAGAGGTGATGCAGCATCTTAAACTAGCTGGACTCAGTGGTTAAGAGGTGATGATGCAGCATCTTAAACTAGCTGGACTCAGTGGTTAAGAGGTGATGATGCAGCATCTTAAACTAGCTGGACTCAGTGGCTAAGAGGTGATGATGCAGCATCTTAAACTAGCTGGACTCAGTGGTTAAGAGAGATGATGATGCATCATCTTAAACTAGCTGGACTCAGTGGTTAAGAGGTGATGATGCAGCATCTTAAACTAGCTGGACTCAGTGGTTAAGAGGTGATGCAGCATCTTAAACTAGCTGGACTCAGTGGTTAAGAGGTGATGATGTAGCATCTTAAACTAGCTGGACTCAGTGGTTAAGAGGTGATGATGCAGCATCTTAAACTAGCTGGACTCAGTGGTTAAGAGGTGATGATGCAGCATCTTAAACTAGCTGGACTCAGTGGTTAAGAGGTGATGCAGCATCTTAAACTAGCTGGACTCAGTGGTTAAGAGGTGATGCAGCATCTTAAACTAGCTGGACTCAGTGGTTAAGAGGTGATGCAGCATCTTAAACTAGCTGGACTCAGTGGTTAAGAGGTGATGATGCAGCATCTTAAACTAGCTGGACTCAGTGGTTAAGAGGTGATGATGCAGCATCTTAAACTAGCTGGACTCAGTGGTTAAGAGGTGATGATGCAGCATCTTAAACTAGCTGGACTCAGTGGTTAAGAGGTGATGCAGCATCTTAAACTAGCTGGACTCAGTGGTTAAGAGGTGATGATGCAGCATCTTAAACTAGCTGGACTCAGTGGTTAAGAGGTGATGATGCAGCATCTTAAACTAGCTGGACTCAGTGGTTAAGAGGTGATGATGCATCTTAAACTAGCTGGACTCAGTGGTTAAGAGGTGATGCAGCATCTTAAACTAGCTGGACTCAGTGGTTAAGAGGTGATGCAGCATCTTAAACTAGCTGGACTCAGTGGTTAAGAGGTGATGCAGCATCTTAAACTAGCTGGACTCAGTGGTTAAGAGGTGATGCAGCATCTTAAACTAGCTGGACTCAGTGGTTAAGAGGTGATGATGCAGCATCTTAAACTAGCTGGACTCAGTGGTTAAGAGGTGATGCAGCATCTTAAACTAGCTGGACTCAGTGGTTAAGAGGTGATGATGCAGCATCTTAAACTAGCTGGACTCAGTGGTTAAGAGGTGATGATGCAGCATCTTAAACTAGCTGGACTCAGTGGTTAAGAGGTGATGATGCAGCATCTTAAACTAGCTGGACTCAGTGGTTAAGAGGTGATGATGCAGCATCTTAAACTAGCTGGACTCAGTGGTTAAGAGGTGATGCAGCATCTTAAACTAGCTGGACTCAGTGGTTAAGAGGTGATGATGCAGCATCTTAAACTAGCTGGACTCAGTGGTTGAGAGGTGATGCAGCATCTTAAACTAGCTGGACTCAGTGGTTAAGATGTGATGCAGCATCTTAAACTTGCTGGACTCAGTGGTTAAGAGGTGATGAGCATCTTAAACTAGCTGGACTCAGTGGTTAAGAGGTGATGCAGCATCTTAAACTAGCTGGACTCAGTGGTTAAGAGGTGATGATGTAGCATCTTAAACTAGCTGGACTCAGTGGTTAAGAGGTGATGATGCAGCATCTTAAACTAGCTGGACTCAGTGGTTAAGAGGTGATGATGCAGCATCTTAAACTAGCTGGACTCAGTGGTTAAGAGGTGATGCAGCATCTTAAACTAGCTGGACTCAGTGGTTAAGAGGTGATGCAGCATCTTAAACTAGCTGGACTCAGTGGTTAAGAGGTGATGCAGCATCTTAAACTAGCTGGACTCAGTGGTTAAGAGGTGATGCAGCATCTTAAACTAGCTGGACTCAGTGGTTAAGAGGTGATGATGCAGCATCTTAAAGTAGCTGGACTCAGTGGTTAAGAGGTGATGATGCAGCATCTTAAACTAGCTGGACTCAGTGGTTAAGAGGTGATGATGCAGCATCTTAAACTAGCTGGACTCAGTGGTTAAGAGGTGATGCAGCATCTTAAACTAGCTGGACTCAGTGGTTAAGAGGTGATGATGCAGCATCTTAAACTAGCTGGACTCAGTGGTTAAGTGGTGATGATGCAGCATCTTAAACTAGCTGGACTCAGTGGTTAAGAGGTGATGATGCATCTTAAACTAGCTGGACTCAGTGGTTAAGAGGTGATGCAGCATCTTAAACTAGCTGGACTCAGTGGTTAAGAGGTGATGCAGCATCTTAAACTAGCTGGACTCAGTGGTTAAGAGGTGATGCAGCATCTTAAACTAGCTGGACTCAGTGGTTAAGAGGTGATGCAGCATCTTAAACTAGCTGGACTCAGTGGTTAAGAGGTGATGCAGCATCTTAAACTAGCTGGACTCAGTGGTTAAGAGGTGATGCAGCATCTTAAACTAGCTGGACTCAGTGGTTAAGAGGTGATGATGCAGCATCTTAAACTAGCTGGACTCAGTGGTTAAGAGGTGATGATGCAGCATCTTAAACTAGCTGGACTCAGTGGTTAAGAGGTGATGATGCAGCATCTTAAACTAGCTGGACTCAGTGGTTAAGAGGTGATGCAGCATCTTAAACTAGCTGGACTCAGTGGTTAAGAGGTGATGATGCAGCATCTTAAACTAGCTGGACTCAGTGGTTAAGAGGTGATGATGCAGCATCTTAAACTAGCTGGACTCAGTGGTTAAGAGGTGATGATGCATCTTAAACTAGCTGGACTCAGTGGTTAAGAGGTGATGCAGCATCTTAAACTAGCTGGACTCAGTGGTTAAGAGGTGATGAAGCATCTTAAACTAGCTGGACTCAGTGGTTAAGAGGTGATGCAGCATCTTAAACTAGCTGGACTCAGTGGTTAAGAGGTGATGCAGCATCTTAAACTAGCTGGACTCAGTGGTTAAGAGGTGATGATGCAGCATCTTAAACTAGCTGGACTCAGTGGTTAAGAGGTGATGCAGCATCTTAAACTAGCTGGACTCAGTGGTTAAGAGGTGATGATGCAGCATCTTAAACTAGCTGGACTCAGTGGTTAAGAGGTGATGATGCAGCATCTTAAACTAGCTGGACTCAGTGGTTAAGAGGTGATGATGCAGCATCTTAAACTAGCTGGACTCAGTGGTTAAGAGGTGATGATGCAGCATCTTAAACTAGCTGGACTCAGTGGTTAAGAGGTGATGCAGCATCTTAAACTAGCTGGACTCAGTGGTTAAGAGGTGATGATGCAGCATCTTAAACTAGCTGGACTCAGTGGTTGAGAGGTGATGCAGCATCTTAAACTAGCTGGACTCAGTGGTTAAGATGTGATGCAGCATCTTAAACTTGCTGGACTCAGTGGTTAAGAGGTGATGAGCATCTTAAACTAGCTGGACTCAGTGGTTAAGAGGTGATGCAGCATCTTAAACTAGCTGGACTCAGTGGTTAAGAGGTGATGATGTAGCATCTTAAACTAGCTGGACTCAGTGGTTAAGAGGTGATGATGCAGCATCTTAAACTAGCTGGACTCAGTGGTTAAGAGGTGATGATGCAGCATCTTAAACTAGCTGGACTCAGTGGTTAAGAGGTGATGCAGCATCTTAAACTAGCTGGACTCAGTGGTTAAGAGGTGATGCAGCATCTTAAACTAGCTGGACTCAGTGGTTAAGAGGTGATGCAGCATCTTAAACTAGCTGGACTCAGTGGTTAAGAGGTGATGCAGCATCTTAAACTAGCTGGACTCAGTGGTTAAGAGGTGATGATGCAGCATCTTAAAGTAGCTGGACTCAGTGGTTAAGAGGTGATGATGCAGCATCTTAAACTAGCTGGACTCAGTGGTTAAGAGGTGATGATGCAGCATCTTAAACTAGCTGGACTCAGTGGTTAAGAGGTGATGCAGCATCTTAAACTAGCTGGACTCAGTGGTTAAGAGGTGATGATGCAGCATCTTAAACTAGCTGGACTCAGTGGTTAAGTGGTGATGATGCAGCATCTTAAACTAGCTGGACTCAGTGGTTAAGAGGTGATGATGCATCTTAAACTAGCTGGACTCAGTGGTTAAGAGGTGATGCAGCATCTTAAACTAGCTGGACTCAGTGGTTAAGAGGTGATGCAGCATCTTAAACTAGCTGGACTCAGTGGTTAAGAGGTGATGCAGCATCTTAAACTAGCTGGACTCAGTGGTTAAGAGGTGATGCAGCATCTTAAACTAGCTGGACTCAGTGGTTAAGAGGTGATGATGCAGCATCTTAAACTAGCTGGACTCAGTGGTTAAGAGGTGATGCAGCATCTTAAACTAGCTGGACTCAGTGGTTAAGAGGTGATGATGCAGCATCTTAAACTAGCTGGACTCAGTGGTTAAGAGGTGATGAGGCAGCATCTTAAACTAGCTGGACTCAGTGGTTAAGAGGTGATGATGCAGCATCTTAAACTAGCTGGACTCAGTGGTTAAGAGGTGATGATGCAGCATCTTAAACTAGCTGGACTCAGTGGTTAAGAGGTGATGCAGCATCTTAAACTAGCTGGACTCAGTGGTTAAGAGGTGATGATGCAGCATCTTAAACTAGCTGGACTCAGTGGTTAAGAGGTGATGCAGCATCTTAAACTAGCTGGACTCAGTGGTTAAGAGGTGATGCAGCATCTTAAACTAGCTGGACTCAGTGGTTAAGAGGTGATGAGCATCTTAAACTAGCTGGACTCAGTGGTTAAGAGGTGATGCAGCATCTTAAACTAGCTGGACTCAGTGGTTAAGAGGTGATGATGCAGCATCTTAAACTAGCTGGACTCAGTGGTTAAGAGGTGATGATGCAGCATCTTAAACTAGCTGGACTCAGTGGTTAAGAGGTGATGATGCAGCATCTTAAACTAGCTGGACTCAGTGGTTAAGAGGTGATGCAGCATCTTAAACTAGCTGGACTCAGTGGTTAAGAGGTGATGATGCAGCATCTTAAACTAGCTGGACTCAGTGGTTAAGAGGTGATGATGCAGCATCTTAAACTAGCTGGACTCAGTGGCTAAGAGGTGATGATGCAGCATCTTAAACTAGCTGGACTCAGTGGTTAAGAGAGATGATGATGCATCATCTTAAACTAGCTGGACTCAGTGGTTAAGAGGTGATGATGCAGCATCTTAAACTAGCTGGACTCAGTGGTTAAGAGGTGATGCAGCATCTTAAACTAGCTGGACTCAGTGGTTAAGAGGTAATGATGTAGCATCTTAAACTAGCTGGACTCAGTGGTTAAGAGGTGATGATGCAGCATCTTAAACTAGCTGGACTCAGTGGTTAAGAGGTGATGATGCAGCATCTTAAACTAGCTGGACTCAGTGGTTAAGAGGTGATGCAGCATCTTAAACTAGCTGGACTCAGTGGTTAAGAGGTGATGCAGCATCTTAAACTAGCTGGACTCAGTGGTTAAGAGGTGATGATGCAGCATCTTAAACTAGCTGGACTCAGTGGTTAAGAGGTGATGCAGCATCTTAAACTAGCTGGACTCAGTGGTTAAGAGGTGATGATGCAGCATCTTAAACTAGCTGGACTCAGTGGTTAAGAGGTGATGCAGCATCTTAAACTAGCTGGACTCAGTGGTTAAGAGGTGATGATGCAGCATCTTAAACTAGCTGGACTCAGTGGTTAAGAGGTGATGCAGCATCTTAAACTAGCTGGACTCAGTGGTTAAGAGGTGATGATGCAGCATCTTAAACTAGCTGGACTCAGTGGTTAAGAGGTGATGATGCAGCATCTTAAACTAGCTGGACTCAGTGGTTAAGAGGTGATGCAGCATCTTAAACTAGCTGGACTCAGTGGTTAAGAGGTGATGATGCAGCATCTTAAACTAGCTGGACTCAGTGGTTAAGAGGTGATGCAGCATCTTAAACTAGCTGGACTCAGTGGTTAAGAGGTGATGATGCAGCATCTTAAACTAGCTGGACTCAGTGGTTAAGAGGTGATGATGCAGCATCTTAAACTAGCTGGACTCAGTGGTTAAGAGGTGATGATGCAGCATCTTAAACTAGCTGGACTCAGTGGTTAAGAGGTGATGATGCAGCATCTTAAACTAGCTGGACTCAGTGGTTAAGAGGTGATGATGCAGCATCTTAAACTAGCTGGACTCAGTGGTTAAGAGGTGATGATGCAGCATCTTAAACTAGCTGGACTCAGTGGTTAAGAGGTGATGCAGCATCTTAAACTAGCTGGACTCAGTGGTTAAGAGGTGATGATGCAGCATCTTAAACTAGCTGGACTCAGTGGTTAAGAGGTGATGATGCAGCATCTTAAACTAGCTGGACTCAGTGGCTAAGAGGTGATGATGCAGCATCTTAAACTAGCTGGATTCAGTGGTTAAGAGAGATGATGATGCATCATCTTAAACTAGCTGGACTCAGTGGTTAAGAGGTGATGATGCAGCATCTTAAACTAGCTGGACTCAGTGGTTAAGAGGTGATGCAGCATCTTAAACTAGCTGGACTCAGTGGTTAAGAGGTAATGATGTAGCATCTTAAACTAGCTGGACTCAGTGGTTAAGAGGTGATGATGCAGCATCTTAAACTAGCTGGACTCAGTGGTTAAGAGGTGATGATGCAGCATCTTAAACTAGCTGGACTCAGTGGTTAAGAGGTGATGCAGCATCTTAAACTAGCTGGACTCAGTGGTTAAGAGGTGATGATGCAGCATCTTAAACTAGCTGGACTCAGTGGTTAAGAGGTGATGATGCAGCATCTTAAACTAGCTGGACTCAGTGGTTAAGAGGTGATGATGCAGCATCTTAAACTAGCTGGACTCAGTGGTTAAGAGGTGATGATGCAGCATCTTAAACTAGCTGGACTCAGTGGTTAAGAGGTGATGCAGCATCTTAAACTAGCTGGACTCAGTGGTTAAGAGGTGATGATGCAGCAACTTAAACTAGCTGGACTCAGTGGTTAAGAGGTGATGCAGCATCTTAAACTAGCTGGACTCAGTGGTTAAGAGGTGATGCAGCATCTTAAACTAGCTGGACTCAGTGGTTAAGAGGTGATGAGCATCTTAAACTAGCTGGACTCAGTGGTTAAGAGGTGATGCAGCATCTTAAACTAGCTGGACTCAGTGGTTAAGAGGTGATGCAGCATCTTAAACTAGCTGGACTCAGTGGTTAAGAGGTGATGATGCAGCATCTTAAACTAGCTGGACTCAGTGGTTAAGAGGTGATGATGCAGCATCTTAAACTAGCTGGACTCAGTGGTTAAGAGGTGATGCAGCATCTTAAACTAGCTGGACTCAGTGGTTAAGAGGTGATGATGCAGCATCTTAAACTAGCTGGACTCAGTGGTTAAGAGGTGATGATGCAGCATCTTAAACTAGCTGGACTCAGTGGCTAAGAGGTGATGATGCAGCATCTTAAACTAGCTGGACTCAGTGGTTAAGAGAGATGATGATGCAGCATCTTAAACTAGCTGGACTCAGTGGTTAAGAGGTGATGCAGCATCTTAAACTAGCTGGACTCAGTGGTTAAGAGGTGATGATGCAGCATCTTAAACTAGCTGGACTCAGTGGTTAAGAGGTGATGATGCAGCATCTTAAACTAGCTGGACTCAGTTGTTAAGAGGTGATGCAGCATCTTAAACTAGCTGGACTCAGTGGTTAAGAGGTGATGAGCATCTTAAACTAGCTGGACTCAGTGGTTAAGAGGTGATGCAGCATCTTAAACTAGCTGGACTCAGTGGTTAAGAGGTGATGATGCAGCATCTTAAACTAGCTGGACTCAGTGGTTAAGAGGTGATACAGCATCTTAAACTAGCTGGACTCAGTGGTTAAGAGGTGATGAGCATCTTAAACTAGCTGGACTCAGTGGTTAAGAGGTGATGATGCAGCATCTTAAACTAGCTGGACTCAGTGGTTAAGAGGTGATAATGCAGCATCTTAAACTAGCTGGACTCAGTGGTTAAGAGGTGATGCAGCATCTTAAACTAGCTGGACTCAGTGGTTAAGAGGTGATGATGCAGCATCTTAAACTAGCTGGACTCAGTGGTTAAGAGGTGATGCAGCATCTTAAACTAGCTGGACTCAGTGGTTAAGAGGTGATGCAGCATCTTAAACTAGCTGGACTCAGTGGTTGAGAGGTGATGATGCAGCATCTTAAACTAGCTGGACTCAGTGGTTAAGAGGTGATGATGCAGCATCTTAAACTAGCTGGACTCAGTGGTTAAGAGGTGATGATGCAGCATCTTAAACTAGCTGGACTCAGTGGTTAAGAGGTGATGATGCAGCATCTTAAACTAGCTGGACTCAGTGGTTAAGAGGTGATGATGCAGCATCTTAAACTAGCTGGACTCAGTGGTTAAGAGGTGATGATGCAGCATCTTAAACTAGCTGGACTCAGTGGTTAAGAGGTGATGAGCATCTTAAACTAGCTGGACTCAGTGTCTAAGAGGTGATGCAGCATCTTAAACTAGCTGGACTCAGTGGTTAAGAGGTGATGATGCAGCATCTTAAACTAGCTGGACTCAGTGGTTAAGAGGTGATGATGCAGCATCTTAAACTAGCTGGACTCAGTGGTTAAGAGGTGATGATGCAGCATCTTAAACTAGCTGGACACAGTGGTTAAGAGGTGATGATGCAGCATCTTAAACTAGCTGGACTCAGTGGTTAAGAGGTGATGATGCAGCATCTTAAACTAGCTGGACTCAGTGTTTAAGAGGTGATGCAGCATCTTAAACTAGCTGGACTCAGTGGTTAAGAGGTGATGATGCAGCATCTTAAACTAGCTGGACTCAGTGGTTAAGAGGTGATGCAGCATCTTAAACTAGCTGGACTCAGTGGTTAAGAGGTGATGCAGCATCTTAAACTAGCTGGACTCAGTGGTTAAGAGGTGATGAGCATCTTAAACTAGCTGGACTCAGTGGTTAAGAGGTGATGCAGCATCTTAAACTAGCTGGACTCAGTGGTTAAGAGGTGATGCAGCATCTTAAACTAGCTGGACTCAGTGGTTAAGAGGTGATGATGCAGCATCTTAAACTAGCTGGACTCAGTGGTTAAGAGGTGATGATGCAGCATCTTAAACTAGCTGGACTCAGTGGTTAAGAGGTGATGCAGCATCTTAAACTAGCTGGACTCAGTGGTTAAGAGGTGATGATGCAGCATCTTAAACTAGCTGGACTCAGTGGTTAAGAGGTGATGATGCAGCATCTTAAACTAGCTGGACTCAGTGGCTAAGAGGTGATGATGCAGCATCTTAAACTAGCTGGACTCAGTGGTTAAGAGAGATGATGATGCAGCATCTTAAACTAGCTGGACTCAGTGGTTAAGAGGTGATGCAGCATCTTAAACTAGCTGGACTCAGTGGTTAAGAGGTGATGATGCAGCATCTTAAACTAGCTGGACTCAGTGGTTAAGAGGTGATGATGCAGCATCTTAAACTAGCTGGACTCAGTGGTTAAGAGGTGATGCAGCATCTTAAACTAGCTGGACTCAGTGGTTAAGAGGTGATGCAGCATCTTAAACTAGCTGGACTCAGTGGTTAAGAGGTGATGATGCAGCATCTTAAACTAGCTGGACTCAGTGGTTAAGAGGTGATGATGCAGCATCTTAAACTAGCTGGACTCAGTGGTTAAGAGGTGATGATGCAGCATCTTAAACTAGCTGGACTCAGTGGTTAAGAGGTGATGCAGCATCTTAAACTAGCTGGACTCAGTGGTTAAGAGGTGATGCAGCATCTTAAACTAGCTGGACTCAGTGGTTAAGAGGTGATGATGCAGCATCTTAAACTAGCTGGACTCAGTGGTTAAGTGGTGATGATGCAGCATCTTAAACTAGCTGGACTCAGTGGTTAAGAGGTGATGATGCATCTTAAACTAGCTGGACTCAGTGGTTAAGAGGTGATGCAGCATCTTAAACTAGCTGGACTCAGTGGTTAAGAGGTGATGCAGCATCTTAAACTAGCTGGACTCAGTGGTTAAGAGGTGATGCAGCATCTTAAACTAGCTGGACTCAGTGGTTAAGAGGTGATGCAGCATCTTAAACTAGCTGGACTCAGTGGTTAAGAGGTGATGCAGCATCTTAAACTAGCTGGACTCAGTGGTTAAGAGGTGATGCAGCATCTTAAACTAGCTGGACTCAGTGGTTAAGAGGTGATGAGCATCTTAAACTAGCTGGACTCAGTGGTTAAGAGGTGATGCAGCATCTTAAACTAGCTGGACTCAGTGGTTAAGAGGTGATGATGCAGCATCTTAAACTAGCTGGACTCAGTGGTTAAGAGGTGATGCAGCATCTTAAACTAGCTGGACTCAGTGGTTAAGAGGTGATGATGCAGCATCTTAAACTAGCTGGACTCAGTGGTTAAGAGGTGATGATGCAGCATCTTAAACTAGCTGGACTCAGTGGCTAAGAGGTGATGATGCAGCATCTTAAACTAGCTGGACTCAGTGGTTAAGAGAGATGATGATGCATCATCTTAAACTAGCTGGACTCAGTGGTTAAGAGGTGATGATGCAGCATCTTAAACTAGCTGGACTCAGTGGTTAAGAGGTGATGCAGCATCTTAAACTAGCTGGACTCAGTGGTTAAGAGGTGATGATGTAGCATCTTAAACTAGCTGGACTCAGTGGTTAAGAGGTGATGATGCAGCATCTTAAACTAGCTGGACTCAGTGGTTAAGAGGTGATGATGCAGCATCTTAAACTAGCTGGACTCAGTGGTTAAGAGGTGATGATGCAGCATCTTAAACTAGCTGGACTCAGTGGTTAAGAGGTGATGCAGCATCTTAAACTAGCTGGACTCAGTGGTTAAGAGGTGATGATGCAGCATCTTAAACTAGCTGGACTCAGTGGTTAAGAGGTGATGATGCAGCATCTTAAACTAGCTGGACTCAGTGGTTAAGAGGTGATGATGCATCTTAAACTAGCTGGACTCAGTGGTTAAGAGGTGATGCAGCATCTTAAACTAGCTGGACTCAGTGGTTAAGAGGTGATGCAGCATCTTAAACTAGCTGGACTCAGTGGTTAAGAGGTGATGCAGCATCTTAAACTAGCTGGACTCAGTGGTTAAGAGGTGATGCAGCATCTTAAACTAGCTGGACTCAGTGGTTAAGAGGTGATGCAGCATCTTAAACTAGCTGGACTCAGTGGTTAAGAGGTGATGCAGCATCTTAAACTAGCTGGACTCAGTGGTTAAGAGGTGATGCAGCATCTTAAACTAGCTGGACTCAGTGGTTAAGAGGTGATGATGCAGCATCTTAAACTAGCTGGACTCAGTGGTTAAGAGGTGATGCAGCAACTTAAACTAGCTGGACTCAGTGGTTAAGAGGTGATGATGCAGCATCTTAAACTAGCTGGACTCAGTGGTTAAGAGGTGATGATGCAGCATCTTAAACTAGCTGGACTCAGTGGTTAAGAGGTGATGATGCAGCATCTTAAACTAGCTGGACTCAGTGGTTGAGAGGTGATGCAGCATCTTAAACTAGCTGGACTCAGTGGTTAAGAGGTGATGCAGCATCTTAAACTAGCTGGACTCAGTGGTTAAGAGGTGATGATGCAGCATCTTAAACTAGCTGGACTCAGTGGTTGAGAGGTGATGCAGCATCTTAAACTAGCTGGACTCAGTGGTTAAGATGTGATGCAGCATCTTAAACTAGCTGGACTCAGTGGTTAAGAGGTGATGAGCATCTTAAACTAGCTGGACTCAGTGGTTAAGAGGTGATGCAGCATCTTAAACTAGCTGGACTCAGTGGTTAAGAGGTGATGATGTAGCATCTTAAACTAGCTGGACTCAGTGGTTAAGAGGTGATGATGCAGCATCTTAAACTAGCTGGACTCAGTGGTTAAGAGGTGATGATGCAGCATCTTAAACTAGCTGGACTCAGTGGTTAAGAGGTGATGCAGCATCTTAAACTAGCTGGACTCAGTGGTTAAGAGGTGATGCAGCATCTTAAACTAGCTGGACTCAGTGGTTAAGAGGTGATGCAGCATCTTAAACTAGCTGGACTCAGTGGTTAAGAGGTGATGCAGCATCTTAAACTAGCTGGACTCAGTGGTTAAGAGGTGATGATGCAGCATCTTAAACTAGCTGGACTCAGTGGTTAAGAGGTGATGATGCAGCATCTTAAACTAGCTGGACTCAGTGGTTAAGAGGTGATGATGCAGCATCTTAAACTAGCTGGACTCAGTGGTTAAGAGGTGATGCAGCATCTTAAACTAGCTGGACTCAGTGGTTAAGAGGTGATGATGCAGCATCTTAAACTAGCTGGACTCAGTGGTTAAGTGGTGATGATGCAGCATCTTAAACTAGCTGGACTCAGTGGTTAAGAGGTGATGATGCATCTTAAACTAGCTGGACTCAGTGGTTAAGAGGTGATGCAGCATCTTAAACTAGCTGGACTCAGTGGTTAAGAGGTGATGCAGCATCTTAAACTAGCTGGACTCAGTGGTTAAGAGGTGATGCAGCATCTTAAACTAGCTGGACTCAGTGGTTAAGAGGTGATGCAGCATCTTAAACTAGCTGGACTCAGTGGTTAAGAGGTGATGATGCAGCATCTTAAACTAGCTGGACTCAGTGGTTAAGAGGTGATGCAGCATCTTAAACTAGCTGGACTCAGTGGTTAAGAGGTGATGATGCAGCATCTTAAACTAGCTGGACTCAGTGGTTAAGAGGTGATGATGCAGCATCTTAAACTAGCTGGACTCAGTGGTTAAGAGGTGATGATGCAGCATCTTAAACTAGCTGGACTCAGTGGTTAAGAGGTGATGATGCAGCATCTTAAACTAGCTGGACTCAGTGGTTAAGAGGTGATGCAGCATCTTAAACTAGCTGGACTCAGTGGTTAAGAGGTGATGATGCAGCATCTTAAACTAGCTGGACTCAGTGGTTAAGAGGTGATGCAGCATCTTAAACTAGCTGGACTCAGTGGTTAAGAGGTGATGCAGCATCTTAAACTAGCTGGACTCAGTGGTTAAGAGATGATGAGCATCTTAAACTAGCTGGACTCAGTGGTTAAGAGGTGATGCAGCATCTTAAACTAGCTGGACTCAGTGGTTAAGAGGTGATGCAGCATCTTAAACTAGCTGGACTCAGTGGTTAAGAGGTGATGATGCAGCATCTTAAACTAGCTGGACTCAGTGGTTAAGAGGTGATGATGCAGCATCTTAAACTAGCTGGACTCAGTGGTTAAGAGGTGATGCAGCATCTTAAACTAGCTGGACTCAGTGGTTAAGAGGTGATGATGCAGCATCTTAAACTAGCTGGACTCAGTGGTTAAGAGGTGATGATGCAGCATCTTAAACTAGCTGGACTCAGTGGCTAAGAGGTGATGATGCAGCATCTTAAACTAGCTGGACTCAGTGGTTAAGAGGTGATGCAGCATCTTAAACTAGCTGGACTCAGTGGTTAAGAGGTGATGATGCAGCATCTTAAACTAGCTGGACTCAGTGGTTAAGAGGTGATGCAGCATCTTAAACTAGCTGGACTCAGTGGTTAAGAGGTAATGATGTAGCATCTTAAACTAGCTGGACTCAGTGGTTAAGAGGTGATGATGCAGCATCTTAAACTAGCTGGACTCAGTGGTTAAGAGGTGATGATGCAGCATCTTAAACTAGCTGGACTCAGTGGTTAAGAGGTGATGCAGCATCTTAAACTAGCTGGACTCAGTGGTTAAGAGGTGATGCAGCATCTTAAACTAGCTGGACTCAGTGGTTAAGAGGTGATGCAGCATCTTAAACTAGCTGGACTCAGTGGTTAAGAGGTGATGCAGCATCTTAAACTAGCTGGACTCAGTGGTTAAGAGGTGGTGATGATGCAGCATCTTAAACTAGCTGGACTCAGTGGTTAAGAGGTGATGATGCAGCATCTTAAACTAGCTGGACTCAGTGGTTAAGAGGTGATGATGCAGCATCTTAAACTAGCTGGACTCAGTGGTTAAGAGGTGATGCAGCATCTTAAACTAGCTGGACTCAGTGGTTAAGAGGTGATGATGCAGCATCTTAAACTAGCTGGACTCAGTGGTTAAGAGGTGATGATGCAGCATCTTAAACTAGCTGGACTCAGTGGTTAAGAGGTGATGCAGCATCTTAAACTAGCTGGACTCAGTGGTTAAGAGGTGATGATGCAGCATCTTAAACTAGCTGGACTCAGTGGTTAAGAGGTGATGCAGCATCTTAAACTAGCTGGACTCAGTGGTTAAGAGGTGATGATGCAGCATCTTAAACTAGCTGGACTCAGTGGTTAAGAGGTGATGATGCAGCATCTTAAACTAGCTGGACTCAGTGGTTAAGAGGTGATGATGCAGCATCTTAAACTAGCTGGACTCAGTGGTTAAGAGGTGATGATGCAGCATCTTAAACTAGCTGGACTCAGTGGTTAAGAGGTGATGATGCAGCATCTTAAACTAGCTGGACTCAGTGGTTAAGAGGTGATGCAGCATCTTAAACTAGCTGGACTCAGTGGTTAAGAGGTGATGATGCAGCATCTTAAACTAGCTGGACTCAGTGGTTAAGAGGTGATGCAGCATCTTAAACTAGCTGGACTCAGTGGTTAAGAGGTGATGCAGCATCTTAAACTAGCTGGACTCAGTGGTTAAGAGATGATGAGCATCTTAAACTAGCTGGACTCAGTGGTTAAGAGGTGATGCAGCATCTTAAACTAGCTGGACTCAGTGGTTAAGAGGTGATGCAGCATCTTAAACTAGCTGGACTCAGTGGTTAAGAGGTGATGATGCAGCATCTTAAACTAGCTGGACTCAGTGGTTAAGAGGTGATGATGCAGCATCTTAAACTAGCTGGACTCAGTGGTTAAGAGGTGATGCAGCATCTTAAACTAGCTGGACTCAGTGGTTAAGAGGTGATGATGCAGCATCTTAAACTAGCTGGACTCAGTGGTTAAGAGGTGATGATGCAGCATCTTAAACTAGCTGGACTCAGTGGCTAAGAGGTGATGATGCAGCATCTTAAACTAGCTGGACTCAGTGGTTAAGAGGTGATGCAGCATCTTAAACTAGCTGGACTCAGTGGTTAAGAGGTGATGATGCAGCATCTTAAACTAGCTGGACTCAGTGGTTAAGAGGTGATGCAGCATCTTAAACTAGCTGGACTCAGTGGTTAAGAGGTAATGATGTAGCATCTTAAACTAGCTGGACTCAGTGGTTAAGAGGTGATGATGCAGCATCTTAAACTAGCTGGACTCAGTGGTTAAGAGGTGATGATGCAGCATCTTAAACTAGCTGGACTCAGTGGTTAAGAGGTGATGCAGCATCTTAAACTAGCTGGACTCAGTGGTTAAGAGGTGATGCAGCATCTTAAACTAGCTGGACTCAGTGGTTAAGAGGTGATGCAGCATCTTAAACTAGCTGGACTCAGTGGTTAAGAGGTGGTGATGATGCAGCATCTTAAACTAGCTGGACTCAGTGGTTAAGAGGTGATGATGCAGCATCTTAAACTAGCTGGACTCAGTGGTTAAGAGGTGATGATGCAGCATCTTAAACTAGCTGGACTCAGTGGTTAAGAGGTGATGCAGCATCTTAAACTAGCTGGACTCAGTGGTTAAGAGGTGATGATGCAGCATCTTAAACTAGCTGGACTCAGTGGTTAAGAGGTGATGATGCAGCATCTTAAACTAGCTGGACTCAGTGGTTAAGAGGTGATGCAGCATCTTAAACTAGCTGGACTCAGTGGTTAAGAGGTGATGATGCAGCATCTTAAACTAGCTGGACTCAGTGGTTAAGAGGTGATGCAGCATCTTAAACTAGCTGGACTCAGTGGTTAAGAGGTGATGATGCAGCATCTTAAACTAGCTGGACTCAGTGGTTAAGAGGTGATGCAGCATCTTAAACTAGCTGGACTCAGTGGTTAAGAGGTGATGCAGCATCTTAAACTAGCTGGACTCAGTGGTTAAGAGATGATGAGCATCTTAAACTAGCTGGACTCAGTGGTTAAGAGGTGATGCAGCATCTTAAACTAGCTGGACTCAGTGGTTAAGAGGTGATGCAGCATCTTAAACTAGCTGGACTCAGTGGTTAAGAGGTGATGATGCAGCATCTTAAACTAGCTGGACTCAGTGGTTAAGAGGTGATGATGCAGCATCTTAAACTAGCTGGACTCAGTGGTTAAGAGGTGATGCAGCATCTTAAACTAGCTGGACTCAGTGGTTAAGAGGTGATGATGCAGCATCTTAAACTAGCTGGACTCAGTGGTTAAGAGGTGATGATGCAGCATCTTAAACTAGCTGGACTCAGTGGCTAAGAGGTGATGATGCAGCATCTTAAACTAGCTGGACTCAGTGGTTAAGAGGTGATGCAGCATCTTAAACTAGCTGGACTCAGTGGTTAAGAGGTGATGATGCAGCATCTTAAACTAGCTGGACTCAGTGGTTAAGAGGTGATGCAGCATCTTAAACTAGCTGGACTCAGTGGTTAAGAGGTAATGATGTAGCATCTTAAACTAGCTGGACTCAGTGGTTAAGAGGTGATGATGCAGCATCTTAAACTAGCTGGACTCAGTGGTTAAGAGGTGATGATGCAGCATCTTAAACTAGCTGGACTCAGTGGTTAAGAGGTGATGCAGCATCTTAAACTAGCTGGACTCAGTGGTTAAGAGGTGATGCAGCATCTTAAACTAGCTGGACTCAGTGGTTAAGAGGTGATGCAGCATCTTAAACTAGCTGGACTCAGTGGTTAAGAGGTGATGCAGCATCTTAAACTAGCTGGACTCAGTGGTTAAGAGGTGGTGATGATGCAGCATCTTAAACTAGCTGGACTCAGTGGTTAAGAGGTGATGATGCAGCATCTTAAACTAGCTGGACTCAGTGGTTAAGAGGTGATGATGCAGCATCTTAAACTAGCTGGACTCAGTGGTTAAGAGGTGATGCAGCATCTTAAACTAGCTGGACTCAGTGGTTAAGAGGTGATGATGCAGCATCTTAAACTAGCTGGACTCAGTGGTTAAGAGGTGATGATGCAGCATCTTAAACTAGCTGGACTCAGTGGTTAAGAGGTGATGCAGCATCTTAAACTAGCTGGACTCAGTGGTTAAGAGGTGATGATGCAGCATCTTAAACTAGCTGGACTCAGTGGTTAAGAGGTGATGCAGCATCTTAAACTAGCTGGACTCAGTGGTTAAGAGGTGATGATGCAGCATCTTAAACTAGCTGGACTCAGTGGTTAAGAGGTGATGATGCAGCATCTTAAACTAGCTGGACTCAGTGGTTAAGAGGTGATGATGCAGCATCTTAAACTAGCTGGACTCAGTGGTTAAGAGGTGATGATGCAGCATCTTAAACTAGCTGGACTCAGTGGTTAAGAGGTGATGATGCAGCATCTTAAACTAGCTGGACTCAGTGGTTAAGAGGTGATGCAGCATCTTAAACTAGCTGGACTCAGTGGTTAAGAGGTGATGATGCAGCATCTTAAACTAGCTGGACTCAGTGGTTAAGAGGTGATGCAGCATCTTAAACTAGCTGGACTCAGTGGTTAAGAGGTGATGCAGCATCTTAAACTAGCTGGACTCAGTGGTTAAGAGATGATGAGCATCTTAAACTAGCTGGACTCAGTGGTTAAGAGGTGATGCAGCATCTTAAACTAGCTGGACTCAGTGGTTAAGAGGTGATGCAGCATCTTAAACTAGCTGGACTCAGTGGTTAAGAGGTGATGATGCAGCATCTTAAACTAGCTGGACTCAGTGGTTAAGAGGTGATGATGCAGCATCTTAAACTAGCTGGACTCAGTGGTTAAGAGGTGATGCAGCATCTTAAACTAGCTGGACTCAGTGGTTAAGAGGTGATGATGCAGCATCTTAAACTAGCTGGACTCAGTGGTTAAGAGGTGATGATGCAGCATCTTAAACTAGCTGGACTCAGTGGCTAAGAGGTGATGATGCAGCATCTTAAACTAGCTGGACTCAGTGGTTAAGAGGTGATGCAGCATCTTAAACTAGCTGGACTCAGTGGTTAAGAGGTGATGATGCAGCATCTTAAACTAGCTGGACTCAGTGGTTAAGAGGTGATGCAGCATCTTAAACTAGCTGGACTCAGTGGTTAAGAGGTAATGATGTAGCATCTTAAACTAGCTGGACTCAGTGGTTAAGAGGTGATGATGCAGCATCTTAAACTAGCTGGACTCAGTGGTTAAGAGGTGATGATGCAGCATCTTAAACTAGCTGGACTCAGTGGTTAAGAGGTGATGCAGCATCTTAAACTAGCTGGACTCAGTGGTTAAGAGGTGATGCAGCATCTTAAACTAGCTGGACTCAGTGGTTAAGAGGTGATGCAGCATCTTAAACTAGCTGGACTCAGTGGTTAAGAGGTGGTGATGATGCAGCATCTTAAACTAGCTGGACTCAGTGGTTAAGAGGTGATGATGCAGCATCTTAAACTAGCTGGACTCAGTGGTTAAGAGGTGATGATGCAGCATCTTAAACTAGCTGGACTCAGTGGTTAAGAGGTGATGCAGCATCTTAAACTAGCTGGACTCAGTGGTTAAGAGGTGATGATGCAGCATCTTAAACTAGCTGGACTCAGTGGTTAAGAGGTGATGATGCAGCATCTTAAACTAGCTGGACTCAGTGGTTAAGAGGTGATGCAGCATCTTAAACTAGCTGGACTCAGTGGTTAAGAGGTGATGATGCAGCATCTTAAACTAGCTGGACTCAGTGGTTAAGAGGTGATGCAGCATCTTAAACTAGCTGGACTCAGTGGTTAAGAGGTGATGATGCAGCATCTTAAACTAGCTGGACTCAGTGGTTAAGAGGTGATGCAGCATCTTAAACTAGCTGGACTCAGTGGTTAAGAGGTGATGCAGCATCTTAAACTAGCTGGACTCAGTGGTTAAGAGATGATGAGCATCTTAAACTAGCTGGACTCAGTGGTTAAGAGGTGATGCAGCATCTTAAACTAGCTGGACTCAGTGGTTAAGAGGTGATGCAGCATCTTAAACTAGCTGGACTCAGTGGTTAAGAGGTGATGATGCAGCATCTTAAACTAGCTGGACTCAGTGGTTAAGAGGTGATGATGCAGCATCTTAAACTAGCTGGACTCAGTGGTTAAGAGGTGATGCAGCATCTTAAACTAGCTGGACTCAGTGGTTAAGAGGTGATGATGCAGCATCTTAAACTAGCTGGACTCAGTGGTTAAGAGGTGATGATGCAGCATCTTAAACTAGCTGGACTCAGTGGCTAAGAGGTGATGATGCAGCATCTTAAACTAGCTGGACTCAGTGGTTAAGAGGTGATGCAGCATCTTAAACTAGCTGGACTCAGTGGTTAAGAGGTGATGATGCAGCATCTTAAACTAGCTGGACTCAGTGGTTAAGAGGTGATGCAGCATCTTAAACTAGCTGGACTCAGTGGTTAAGAGGTAATGATGTAGCATCTTAAACTAGCTGGACTCAGTGGTTAAGAGGTGATGATGCAGCATCTTAAACTAGCTGGACTCAGTGGTTAAGAGGTGATGATGCAGCATCTTAAACTAGCTGGACTCAGTGGTTAAAGTGCAACCTCCACGTTGTATTTTTGTTCAATAAACAATGTGGACTAGGCCAACAGTGACTTTCATGAAGAATTGTAAAAAAAAGTATTGAAATTGACCCAGTTTTAGCGTTTTTATCAAAACATTTTGTCTGCCCAACACAATCAACATGCACTTGCATATTTTAATCAATGGTTTATAACGTGCACGTGTAATGTCGTCACAACAGGTATTGGTCACCAGGGGTATCACCAGGTGGCGCTGAGAGTCACACAGCTAGTGGCAGGCAGAGAGCCTTGCTACCATAGATATATGCTTGCTACTACTAGCCGAATGGAAATGTATCTGTTTCACCTCACTATTGCTCCGTGATTATAGCCATCCATCCATCTCTAAAGCTAACCACGTTACCATATTTGTAATAATGTAAATCATTGTGTCGTTGTACACATTGTGTTTATAACGTTAGTAGATAACATAGCTTAGCTTGGTAGCTATTGTGCTAACAACATATCCCGACATCCGGCTCGCTGGCCGGCATGAACGGCCGACCCAAAATGGTTCTCTCCTCTCTGTACACCCCGACCCGACCACACGGGTGCCCTGCCGGGGGGCCCATGGACGCGACGGCGGCGGCAGCCGCAGGGCGCCCGAGCCCGCAAAGGCTAGTGTTACACGATAGCTATGAGCTAACTAGCGCTGCGGGCTCCGGCGCCCTGCGGCCGCCGCTGTTGTCGAGTCCACAAGCTTCACTCGGTGCATCAGTCACGAAAGGGGCTATGATGAGCTTGGCAAGCCAGAGTAAACACAGTTTTCATTCAATCAATCAATAACAACATTAACCAGACTCTCGTTGTGTCTATTATGCTAACGCTAACGTTACCTCATTGTGTCTATTCTACACAGATAGCCTCTCGTGTCTATCTGCTAACGTTAGCATTAGGCTAACTAACGTTACGTCCCTAACCCCCAACAACAAGCGTAACTAATCAGCGATCTTTTTGTCAGACTAAACTCTCCGCTCGGTGGCAAATTGTGTTGATGTCGGTTTTGTTTCATCAATAAATGAGGCAGAATACACAGTGACTGTATCCTTTTTTATTGCACTCGTTTCTTGCTGCAAACGTACAAAAGATATCCTACGCGAGACATTAAAGATGGCGGCGCGGACATTCTGTTTTCGTTCAGACTCCCCAAACAGTGACGTCACGCGTCTCTCTTCTGACCAATCAGTGGTCTGCAGTTTTTCACGTGTCATTTCTGGAGCTCTCATGCTGATCACCAGCAGCCCCGCCTCCCCACACGGAGACAAACTGAGTACTTTATTTTAGTGGAAAAGCAACATTAGATTCGGCTCATTAATATGCAAGCCACACCTGTTGTGACGTCGGCGTTTTGATAAGCTTTTTTGATTCGCGCGTGCATGTTATTCGTGCGTGGACCTTTTTAACTCTTTCAGAGTGGCATTTCCGGTGTCAAATGGAAATAAATAAATAATTAAATTATATACCAATGATGTAAACTACCCATAATTGATCAGTAGGGTTTAACCTAGAGGTTGGCCTTTAAGAGGTGATGCAGCATCTTAAACTAGCTGGACTCAGTGGTTAAGAGGTGATGCAGCATCTTAAACTAGCTGGACTCAGTGGTTAAGAGGTGATGCAGCATCTTAAACTAGCTGGACTCAGTGGTTAAGAGGTGATGCAGCATCTTAAACTAGCTGGACTCAGTGGTTAAGAGGTGGTGATGATGCAGCATCTTAAACTAGCTGGACTCAGTGGTTAAGAGGTGATGATGCAGCATCTTAAACTAGCTGGACTCAGTGGTTAAGAGGTGATGATGCAGCATCTTAAACTAGCTGGACTCAGTGGTTAAGAGGTGATGCAGCATCTTAAACTAGCTGGACTCAGTGGTTAAGAGGTGATGATGCAGCATCTTAAACTAGCTGGACTCAGTGGTTAAGAGGTGATGATGCAGCATCTTAAACTAGCTGGACTCAGTGGTTAAGAGGTGATGATGCATCTTAAACTAGCTGGACTCAGTGGTTAAGAGGTGATGCAGCATCTTAAACTAGCTGGACTCAGTGGTTAAGAGGTGATGCAGCATCTTAAACTAGCTGGACTCAGTGGTTAAGAGGTGATGCAGCATCTTAAACTAGCTGGACTCAGTGGTTAAGAGGTGATGCAGCATCTTAAACTAGCTGGACTCAGTGGTTAAGAGGTGATGATGCAGCATCTTAAACTAGCTGGACTCAGTGGTTAAGAGGTGATGCAGCATCTTAAACTAGCTGGACTCAGTGGTTAAGAGGTGATGATGCAGCATCTTAAACTAGCTGGACTCAGTGGTTAAGAGGTGATGATGCAGCATCTTAAACTAGCTGGACTCAGTGGTTAAGAGGTGATGATGCAGCATCTTAAACTAGCTGGACTCAGTGGTTAAGAGGTGATGCAGCATCTTAAACTAGCTGGACTCAGTGGTTAAGAGGTGATGATGCAGCATCTTAAACTAGCTGGACTCAGTGGTTAAGAGGTGATGAAGCATCTTAAACTAGCTGGACTCAGTGGTTAAGATGTGATGCAGCATCTTAAACTAGCTGGACTCAGTGGTTAAGAGGTGATGAGCATCTTAAACTAGCTGGACTCAGTGGTTAAGAGGTGATGCAGCATCTTAAACTAGCTGGACTCAGTGGTTAAGAGGTGATGATGCAGCATCTTAAACTAGCTGGACTCAGTGGTTAAGAGGTGATGATGCAGCATCTTAAACTAGCTGGACTCAGTGGTTAAGAGGTGATGCAGCATCTTAAACTAGCTGGACTCAGTGGTTAAGAGGTGATGATGCAGCATCTTAAACTAGCTGGACTCAGTGGTTAAGAGGTGATGATGCAGCATCTTAAACTAGCTGGACTCAGTGGCTAAGAGGTGATGATGCAGCATCTTAAACTAGCTGGACTCAGTGGTTAAGAGAGATGATGATGCAGCATCTTAAACTAGCTGGACTCAGTGGTTAAGAGGTGATGCAGCATCTTAAACTAGCTGGACTCAGTGGTTAAGAGGTGATGATGCAGCATCTTAAACTAGCTGGACTCAGTGGTTAAGAGGTGATGATGCAGCATCTTAAACTAGCTGGACTCAGTGGTTAAGAGGTGATGCAGCATCTTAAACTAGCTGGACTCAGTGGTTAAGAGGTGATGAGCATCTTAAACTAGCTGGACTCAGTGGTTAAGAGGTGATGCAGCATCTTAAACTAGCTGGACTCAGTGGTTAAGAGGTGATGATGCAGCATCTTAAACTAGCTGGACTCAGTGGTTAAGAGGTGATGATGCAGCATCTTAAACTAGCTGGACTCAGTGGTTAAGAGGTGATGCAGCATCTTAAACTAGCTGGACTCAGTGGTTAAGAGGTGATGATGCAGCATCTTAAACTAGCTGGACTCAGTGGTTAAGAGGTGATGCAGCATCTTAAACTAGCTGGACTCAGTGGTTAAGAGGTGATGATGCAGCATCTTAAACTAGCTGGACTCAGTGGTTAAGAGGTGATGATGCAGCATCTTAAACTAGCTGGACTCAGTGGTTAAGAGGTGATGATGCAGCATCTTAAACTAGCTGGACTCAGTGGTTAAGAGGTGATGATGCAGCATCTTAAACTAGCTGGACTCAGTGGTTAAGAGGTGATGCAGCATCTTAAACTAGCTGGACTCAGTGGTTAAGAGGTGATGATGCAGCAACTTAAACTAGCTGGACTCAGTGGTTAAGAGGTGATGCAGCATATTAAACTAGCTGGACTCAGTGGTTAAGAGGTGATGCAGCATCTTAAACTAGCTGGACTCAGTGGTTAAGAGGTGATGAGCATCTTAAACTAGCTGGACTCAGTGGTTAAGAGGTGATGATGCAGCATCTTAAACTAGCTGGACTCAGTGGTTAAGAGGTGATGATGCAGCATCTTAAACTAGCTGGACTCAGTGGTTAAGAGGTGATGCAGCATCTTAAACTAGCTGGACTCAGTGGTTAAGAGGTGATGAGCATCTTAAACTAGCTGGACTCAGTGGTTAAGAGGTGATGCAGCATCTTAAACTAGCTGGACTCAGTGGTTAAGAGGTGATGATGCAGCATCTTAAACTAGCTGGACTCAGTGTTTAAGAGGTGATACAGCATCTTAAACTAGCTGGACTCAGTGGTTAAGAGGTGATGAGCATCTTAAACTAGCTGGACTCAGTGGTTAAGAGGTGATGATGCAGCATCTTAAACTAGCTGGACTCAGTGGTTAAGAGGTGATGATGCAGCATCTTAAACTAGCTGGACTCAGTGGTTAAGAGGTGATGCAGCATCTTAAACTAGCTGGACTCAGTGGTTAAGAGGTGATGATGCAGCATCTTAAACTAGCTGGACTCAGTGGTTAAGAGGTGATGCAGCATCTTAAACTAGCTGGACTCAGTGGTTAAGAGGTGATGATGCAGCATCTTAAACTAGCTGGACTCAGTGGTTAAGAGGTGATGATGCAGCATCTTAAACTAGCTGGACTCAGTGGTTAAGAGGTGATGATGCAGCATCTTAAACTAGCTGGACTCAGTGGTTAAGAGGTGATGATGCAGCATCTTAAACTAGCTGGACTCAGTGGTTAAGAGGTGATGCAGCATCTTAAACTAGCTGGACTCAGTGGTTAAGAGGTGATGATGCAGCAACTTAAACTAGCTGGACTCAGTGGTTAAGAGGTGATGCAGCATATTAAACTAGCTGGACTCAGTGGTTAAGAGGTGATGCAGCATCTTAAACTAGCTGGACTCAGTGGTTAAGAGGTGATGAGCATCTTAAACTAGCTGGACTCAGTGGTTAAGAGGTGATGCAGCATCTTAAACTAGCTGGACTCAGTGGTTAAGAGGTGATGCAGCATCTTAAACTAGCTGGACTCAGTGGTTAAGAGGTGATGATGCAGCATCTTAAACTAGCTGGACTCAGTGGTTAAGAGGTGATGATGCAGCATCTTAAACTAGCTGGACTCAGTGGTTAAGAGGTGATGCAGCATCTTAAACTAGCTGGACTCAGTGGTTAAGAGGTGATGATGCAGCATCTTAAACTAGCTGGACTCAGTGGTTAAGAGGTGATGATGCAGCATCTTAAACTAGCTGGACTCAGTGGCTAAGAGGTGATGATGCAGCATCTTAAACTAGCTGGACTCAGTGGTTAAGAGAGATGATGATGCAGCATCTTAAACTAGCTGGACTCAGTGGTTAAGAGGTGATGCAGCATCTTAAACTAGCTGGACTCAGTGGTTAAGAGGTGATGATGCAGCATCTTAAACTAGCTGGACTCAGTGGTTAAGAGGTGATGCAGCATCTTAAACTAGCTGGACTCAGTGGTTAAGAGGTGATGAGCATCTTAAACTAGCTGGACTCAGTGGTTAAGAGGTGATGCAGCATCTTAAACTAGCTGGACTCAGTGGTTAAGAGGTGATGATGCAGCATCTTAAACTAGCTGGACTCAGTGGTTAAGAGGTGATCAGCATCTTAAACTAGCTGGACTCAGTGGTTAAGAGGTGATGATGCAGCATCTTAAACTAGCTGGACTCAGTGGTTAAGAGGTGATGATGCAGCATCTTAAACTAGCTGGACTCAGTGGTTAAGAGGTGATAATGCAGCATATTAAACTAGCTGGACTCAGTGGTTAAGAGGTGATGATGCAGCATCTTAAACTAGCTGGACTCAGTGGTTAAGAGGTGATGCAGCATCTTAAACTAGCTGGACTCAGTGGTTAAGAGGTGATGCAGCATCTTAAACTAGCTGGACTCAGTGGTTGAGAGGTGATGATGCAGCATCTTAAACTAGCTGGACTCAGTGGTTAAGAGGTGATGATGCAGCATCTTAAACTAGCTGGACTCAGTGGTTAAGAGGTGATGATGCAGCATCTTAAACTAGCTGGACTCAGTGGTTAAGAGGTGATGATGCAGCATCTTAAACTAGCTGGACTCAGTGGTTAAGAGGTGATGATGCAGCATCTTAAACTAGCTGGACTCAGTGGTTAAGAGGTGATGATGCAGCATCTTAAACTAGCTGGACTCAGTGGTTAAGAGGTGATGAGCATCTTAAACTAGCTGGACTCAGTGTCTAAGAGGTGATGCAGCATCTTAAACTAGCTGGACTCAGTGGTTAAGAGGTGATGATGCAGCATCTTAAACTAGCTGGACTCAGTGGTTAAGAGGTGATGCAGCATCTTAAACTAGCTGGACTCAGTGGTTAAGAGGTGATGCAGCATCTTAAACTAGCTGGACTCAGTGGTTGAGAGGTGATGATGCAGCATCTTAAACTAGCTGGACTCAGTGGTTAAGAGGTGATGATGCAGCATCTTAAACTAGCTGGACTCAGTGGTTAAGAGGTGATGATGCAGCATCTTAAACTAGCTGGACTCAGTGGTTAAGAGGTGATGATGCAGCATCTTAAACTAGCTGGACTCAGTGGTTAAGAGGTGATGCAGCATCTTAAACTAGCTGGACTCAGTGGTTAAGAGGTGATGCAGCATCTTAAACTAGCTGGACTCAGTGGTTAAGAGGTGATGCAGCATCTTAAACTAGCTGGACTCAGTGGTTAAGAGGTGATGCAGCATCTTAAACTAGCTGGACTCAGTGGTTAAGAGGTGATGCAGCATCTTAAACTAGCTGGACTCAGTGGTTAAGAGGTGATGCAGCATCTTAAACTAGCTGGACTCAGTGGTTAAGAGGTGATGCAGCATCTTAAACTAGCTGGACTCAGTGGTTAAGAGGTGATGCAGCATCTTAAACTAGCTGGACTCAGTGGTTAAGAGGTGGTGATGATGCAGCATCTTAAACTAGCTGGACTCAGTGGTTAAGAGGTGATGATGCAGCATCTTAAACTAGCTGGACTCAGTGGTTAAGAGGTGATGATGCAGCATCTTAAACTAGCTGGACTCAGTGGTTAAGAGGTGATGCAGCATCTTAAACTAGCTGGACTCAGTGGTTAAGAGGTGATGATGCAGCATCTTAAACTAGCTGGACTCAGTGGTTAAGAGGTGATGATGCAGCATCTTAAACTAGCTGGACTCAGTGGTTAAGAGGTGATGCAGCATCTTAAACTAGCTGGACTCAGTGGTTAAGAGGTGATGATGCAGCATCTTAAACTAGCTGGACTCAGTGGTTAAGAGGTGATGCAGCATCTTAAACTAGCTGGACTCAGTGGTTAAGAGGTGATGATGCAGCATCTTAAACTAGCTGGACTCAGTGG
Source organism: Notolepis coatsorum (assembly GCF_963971535.1). Taxonomy (NCBI): domain Eukaryota; kingdom Metazoa; phylum Chordata; class Actinopteri; order Aulopiformes; family Paralepididae; genus Notolepis; species Notolepis coatsorum. The sequence continues at coordinate 88,604 of NW_028169574.1, read as the reverse complement.
TTAAGAGGTGATGCAGCATCTTAAACTAGCTGGACTCAGTGGTTAAGAGGTGATGCAGCATCTTAAACTAGCTGGACTCAGTGGTTAAGAGATGATGAGCATCTTAAACTAGCTGGACTCAGTGGTTAAGAGGTGATGCAGCATCTTAAACTAGCTGGACTCAGTGGTTAAGAGGTGATGCAGCATCTTAAACTAGCTGGACTCAGTGGTTAAGAGGTGATGATGCAGCATCTTAAACTAGCTGGACTCAGTGGTTAAGAGGTGATGATGCAGCATCTTAAACTAGCTGGACTCAGTGGTTAAGAGGTGATGCAGCATCTTAAACTAGCTGGACTCAGTGGTTAAGAGGTGATGATGCAGCATCTTAAACTAGCTGGACTCAGTGGTTAAGAGGTGATGATGCAGCATCTTAAACTAGCTGGACTCAGTGGTTAAGAGGTGATGATGCAGCATCTTAAACTAGCTGGACTCAGTGGTTAAGAGGTGATGATGCAGCATCTTAAACTAGCTGGACTCAGTGGCTAAGAGGTGATGATGCAGCATCTTAAACTAGCTGGACTCAGTGGTTAAGAGGTGATGCAGCATCTTAAACTAGCTGGACTCAGTGGTTAAGAGGTGATGATGCAGCATCTTAAACTAGCTGGACTCAGTGGTTAAGAGGTGATGCAGCATCTTAAACTAGCTGGACTCAGTGGTTAAGAGGTAATGATGTAGCATCTTAAACTAGCTGGACTCAGTGGTTAAGAGGTGATGATGCAGCATCTTAAACTAGCTGGACTCAGTGGTTAAGAGGTGATGATGCAGCATCTTAAACTAGCTGGACTCAGTGGTTAAGAGGTGATGCAGCATCTTAAACTAGCTGGACTCAGTGGTTAAGAGGTGATGCAGCATCTTAAACTAGCTGGACTCAGTGGTTAAGAGGTGATGCAGCATCTTAAACTAGCTGGACTCAGTGGTTAAGAGGTGATGCAGCATCTTAAACTAGCTGGACTCAGTGGTTAAGAGGTGGTGATGATGCAGCATCTTAAACTAGCTGGACTCAGTGGTTAAGAGGTGATGATGCAGCATCTTAAACTAGCTGGACTCAGTGGTTAAGAGGTGATGATGCAGCATCTTAAACTAGCTGGACTCAGTGGTTAAGAGGTGATGCAGCATCTTAAACTAGCTGGACTCAGTGGTTAAGAGGTGATGATGCAGCATCTTAAACTAGCTGGACTCAGTGGTTAAGAGGTGATGATGCAGCATCTTAAACTAGCTGGACTCAGTGGTTAAGAGGTGATGATGCATCTTAAACTAGCTGGACTCAGTGGTTAAGAGGTGATGCAGCATCTTAAACTAGCTGGACTCAGTGGTTAAGAGGTGATGCAGCATCTTAAACTAGCTGGACTCAGTGGTTAAGAGGTGATGCAGCATCTTAAACTAGCTGGACTCAGTGGTTAAGAGGTGATGCAGCATCTTAAACTAGCTGGACTCAGTGGTTAAGAGGTGATGATGCAGCATCTTAAACTAGCTGGACTCAGTGGTTAAGAGGTGATGCAGCATCTTAAACTAGCTGGACTCAGTGGTTAAGAGGTGATGATGCAGCATCTTAAACTAGCTGGACTCAGTGGTTAAGAGGTGATGATGCAGCATCTTAAACTAGCTGGACTCAGTGGTTAAGAGGTGATGATGCAGTATCTTAAACTAGCTGGACTCAGTGGTTAAGAGGTGATGCAGCATCTTAAACTAGCTGGACTCAGTGGTTAAGAGGTGATGATGCAGCATCTTAAACTAGCTGGACTCAGTGGTTAAGAGGTGATGAAGCATCTTAAACTAGCTGGACTCAGTGGTTAAGATGTGATGCAGCATCTTAAACTAGCTGGACTCAGTGGTTAAGAGGTGATGAGCATCTTAAACTAGCTGGACTCAGTGGTTAAGAGGTGATGCAGCATCTTAAACTAGCTGGACTCAGTGGTTAAGAGGTGATGATGCAGCATCTTAAACTAGCTGGACTCAGTGGTTAAGAGGTGATGATGCAGCATCTTAAACTAGCTGGACTCAGTGGTTAAGAGGTGATGCAGCATCTTAAACTAGCTGGACTCAGTGGTTAAGAGGTGATGATGCAGCATCTTAAACTAGCTGGACTCAGTGGTTAAGAGGTGATGATGCAGCATCTTAAACTAGCTGGACTCAGTGGCTAAGAGGTGATGATGCAGCATCTTAAACTAGCTGGACTCAGTGGTTAAGAGAGATGATGATGCAGCATCTTAAACTAGCTGGACTCAGTGGTTAAGAGGTGATGCAGCATCTTAAACTAGCTGGACTCAGTGGTTAAGAGGTGATGATGCAGCATCTTAAACTAGCTGGACTCAGTGGTTAAGAGGTGATGATGCAGCATCTTAAACTAGCTGGACTCAGTGGTTAAGAGGTGATGCAGCATCTTAAACTAGCTGGACTCAGTGGTTAAGAGGTGATGAGCATCTTAAACTAGCTGGACTCAGTGGTTAAGAGGTGATGCAGCATCTTAAACTAGCTGGACTCAGTGGTTAAGAGGTGATGATGCAGCATCTTAAACTAGCTGGACTCAGTGGTTAAGAGGTGATACAGCATCTTAAACTAGCTGGACTCAGTGGTTAAGAGGTGATGAGCATCTTAAACTAGCTGGACTCAGTGGTTAAGAGGTGATGATGCAGCATCTTAAACTAGCTGGACTCAGTGGTTAAGAGGTGATGATGCAGCATCTTAAACTAGCTGGACTCAGTGGTTAAGAGGTGATGCAGCATCTTAAACTAGCTGGACTCAGTGGTTAAGAGGTGATGATGCAGCATCTTAAACTAGCTGGACTCAGTGGTTAAGAGGTGATGCAGCATCTTAAACTAGCTGGACTCAGTGGTTAAGAGGTGATGATGCAGCATCTTAAACTAGCTGGACTCAGTGGTTAAGAGGTGATGATGCAGCATCTTAAACTAGCTGGACTCAGTGGTTAAGAGGTGATGATGCAGCATCTTAAACTAGCTGGACTCAGTGGTTAAGAGGTGATGATGCAGCATCTTAAACTAGCTGGACTCAGTGGTTAAGAGGTGATGCAGCATCTTAAACTAGCTGGACTCAGTGGTTAAGAGGTGATGATGCAGCAACTTAAACTAGCTGGACTCAGTGGTTAAGAGGTGATGCAGCATATTAAACTAGCTGGACTCAGTGGTTAAGAGGTGATGCAGCATCTTAAACTAGCTGGACTCAGTGGTTAAGAGGTGATGAGCATCTTAAACTAGCTGGACTCAGTGGTTAAGAGGTGATGATGCAGCATCTTAAACTAGCTGGACTCAGTGGTTAAGAGGTGATGATGCAGCATCTTAAACTAGCTGGACTCAGTGGTTAAGAGGTGATGCAGCATCTTAAACTAGCTGGACTCAGTGGTTAAGAGGTGATGAGCATCTTAAACTAGCTGGACTCAGTGGTTAAGAGGTGATGCAGCATCTTAAACTAGCTGGACTCAGTGGTTAAGAGGTGATGATGCAGCATCTTAAACTAGCTGGACTCAGTGTTTAAGAGGTGATACAGCATCTTAAACTAGCTGGACTCAGTGGTTAAGAGGTGATGAGCATCTTAAACTAGCTGGACTCAGTGGTTAAGAGGTGATGATGCAGCATCTTAAACTAGCTGGACTCAGTGGTTAAGAGGTGATGATGCAGCATCTTAAACTAGCTGGACTCAGTGGTTAAGAGGTGATGCAGCATCTTAAACTAGCTGGACTCAGTGGTTAAGAGGTGATGATGCAGCATCTTAAACTAGCTGGACTCAGTGGTTAAGAGGTGATGCAGCATCTTAAACTAGCTGGACTCAGTGGTTAAGAGGTGATGATGCAGCATCTTAAACTAGCTGGACTCAGTGGTTAAGAGGTGATGATGCAGCATCTTAAACTAGCTGGACTCAGTGGTTAAGAGGTGATGATGCAGCATCTTAAACTAGCTGGACTCAGTGGTTAAGAGGTGATGATGCAGCATCTTAAACTAGCTGGACTCAGTGGTTAAGAGGTGATGCAGCATCTTAAACTAGCTGGACTCAGTGGTTAAGAGGTGATGATGCAGCAACTTAAACTAGCTGGACTCAGTGGTTAAGAGGTGATGCAGCATATTAAACTAGCTGGACTCAGTGGTTAAGAGGTGATGCAGCATCTTAAACTAGCTGGACTCAGTGGTTAAGAGGTGATGAGCATCTTAAACTAGCTGGACTCAGTGGTTAAGAGGTGATGCAGCATCTTAAACTAGCTGGACTCAGTGGTTAAGAGGTGATGCAGCATCTTAAACTAGCTGGACTCAGTGGTTAAGAGGTGATGATGCAGCATCTTAAACTAGCTGGACTCAGTGGTTAAGAGGTGATGATGCAGCATCTTAAACTAGCTGGACTCAGTGGTTAAGAGGTGATGCAGCATTTTAAACTAGCTGGACTCAGTGGTTAAGAGGTGATGATGCAGCATCTTAAACTAGCTGGACTCAGTGGTTAAGAGGTGATGATGCAGCATCTTAAACTAGCTGGACTCAGTGGCTAAGAGGTGATGATGCAGCATCTTAAACTAGCTGGACTCAGTGGTTAAGAGAGATGATGATGCAGCATCTTAAACTAGCTGGACTCAGTGGTTAAGAGGTGATGCAGCATCTTAAACTAGCTGGACTCAGTGGTTAAGAGGTGATGATGCAGCATCTTAAACTAGCTGGACTCAGTGGTTAAGAGGTGATGATGCAGCATCTTAAACTAGCTGGACTCAGTGGTTAAGAGGTGATGCAGCATCTTAAACTAGCTGGACTCAGTGGTTAAGAGGTGATGAGCATCTTAAACTAGCTGGACTCAGTGGTTAAGAGGTGATGCAGCATCTTAAACTAGCTGGACTCAGTGGTTAAGAGGTGATGATGCAGCATCTTAAACTAGCTGGACTCAGTGGTTAAGAGGTGATCAGCATCTTAAACTAGCTGGACTCAGTGGTTAAGAGGTGATGATGCAGCATCTTAAACTAGCTGGACTCAGTGGTTAAGAGGTGATGATGCAGCATCTTAAACTAGCTGGACTCAGTGGTTAAGAGGTGATAATGCAGCATATTAAACTAGCTGGACTCAGTGGTTAAGAGGTGATGATGCAGCATCTTAAACTAGCTGGACTCAGTGGTTAAGAGGTGATGCAGCATCTTAAACTAGCTGGACTCAGTGGTTAAGAGGTGATGCAGCATCTTAAACTAGCTGGACTCAGTGGTTGAGAGGTGATGATGCAGCATCTTAAACTAGCTGGACTCAGTGGTTAAGAGGTGATGATGCAGCATCTTAAACTAGCTGGACTCAGTGGTTAAGAGGTGATGATGCAGCATCTTAAACTAGCTGGACTCAGTGGTTAAGAGGTGATGATGCAGCATCTTAAACTAGCTGGACTCAGTGGTTAAGAGGTGATGATGCAGCATCTTAAACTAGCTGGACTCAGTGGTTAAGAGGTGATGATGCAGCATCTTAAACTAGCTGGACTCAGTGGTTAAGAGGTGATGAGCATCTTAAACTAGCTGGACTCAGTGTCTAAGAGGTGATGCAGCATCTTAAACTAGCTGGACTCAGTGGTTAAGAGGTGATGATGCAGCATCTTAAACTAGCTGGACTCAGTGGTTAAGAGGTGATGCAGCATCTTAAACTAGCTGGACTCAGTGGTTAAGAGGTGATGATGCAGCATCTTAAACTAGCTGGACTCAGTGGTTAAGAGGTGATGATGCAGCATCTTAAACTAGCTGGACACAGTGGTTAAGAGGTGATGATGCAGCATCTTAAACTAGCTGGACTCAGTGGTTAAGAGGTGATGATGCAGCATCTTAAACTAGCTGGACTCAGTGTTTAAGAGGTGATGCAGCATCTTAAACTAGCTGGACTCAGTGGTTAAGAGGTGATGATGCAGCATCTTAAACTAGCTGGACTCAGTGGTTAAGAGGTGATGCAGCATCTTAAACTAGCTGGACTCAGTGGTTAAGAGGTGATGCAGCATCTTAAACTAGCTGGACTCAGTGGTTAAGAGGTGATGAGCATCTTAAACTAGCTGGACTCAGTGGTTAAGAGGTGATGCAGCATCTTAAACTAGCTGGACTCAGTGGTTAAGAGGTGATGCAGCATCTTAAACTAGCTGGACTCAGTGGTTAAGAGGTGATGATGCAGCATCTTAAACTAGCTGGACTCAGTGGTTAAGAGGTGATGATGCAGCATCTTAAACTAGCTGGACTCAGTGGTTAAGAGGTGATGCAGCATCTTAAACTAGCTGGACTCAGTGGTTAAGAGGTGATGATGCAGCATCTTAAACTAGCTGGACTCAGTGGTTAAGAGGTGATGATGCAGCATCTTAAACTAGCTGGACTCAGTGGCTAAGAGGTGATGATGCAGCATCTTAAACTAGCTGGACTCAGTGGTTAAGAGAGATGATGATGCAGCATCTTAAACTAGCTGGACTCAGTGGTTAAGAGGTGATGCAGCATCTTAAACTAGCTGGACTCAGTGGTTAAGAGGTGATGATGCAGCATCTTAAACTAGCTGGACTCAGTGGTTAAGAGGTGATGATGCAGCATCTTAAACTAGCTGGACTCAGTGGTTAAGAGGTGATGCAGCATCTTAAACTAGCTGGACTCAGTGGTTAAGAGGTGATGCAGCATCTTAAACTAGCTGGACTCAGTGGTTAAGAGGTGATGCAGCATCTTAAACTAGCTGGACTCAGTGGTTAAGAGGTGATGATGCAGCATCTTAAACTAGCTGGACTCAGTGGTTAAGAGGTGATACAGCATCTTAAACTAGCTGGACTCAGTGGTTAATAGGTGATGAGCATCTTAAACTAGCTGGACTCAGTGGTTAAGAGGTGATGATGCAGCATCTTAAACTAGCTGGACTCAGTGGTTAAGAGGTGATGATGCAGCATCTTAAACTAGCTGGACTCAGTGGTTAAGAGGTGATGCAGCATCTTAAACTAGCTGGACTCAGTGGTTAAGAGGTGATGATGCAGCATCTTAAACTAGCTGGACTCAGTGGTTAAGAGGTGATGCAGCATCTTAAACTAGCTGGACTCAGTGGTTAAGAGGTGATGCAGCATCTTAAACTAGCTGGACTCAGTGGTTAAGAGGTGATGATGCAGCATCTTAAACTAGCTGGACTCAGTGGTTAAGAGGTGATGATGCAGCATCTTAAACTAGCTGGACTCAGTGGTTAAGAGGTGATGCAGCATCTTAAACTAGCTGGACTCAGTGGTTAAGAGGTGATGATGCAGCATCTTAAACTAGCTGGACTCAGTGGTTAAGAGGTGATGATGCAGCATCTTAAACTAGCTGGACTCAGTGGTTAAGAGGTGATGATGCAGCATCTTAAACTAGCTGGACTCAGTGGTTAAGAGGTGATGAGCATCTTAAACTAGCTGGACTCAGTGTCTAAGAGGTGATGCAGCATCTTAAACTAGCTGGACTCAGTGGTTAAGAGGTGATGATGCAGCATCTTAAACTAGCTGGACTCAGTGGCTAAGAGGTGATGATGCACTATCTTAAACTAGCTAGACTCAGTTGTTAAGAGGTGATGCAGCATCTTAAACTAGCTGGACTCAGTGGTTAAGAGGTGATGCAGCATCTTAAACTAGCTGGACTCAGTGGTTAAGAGGTGATGCAGCATCTTAAACTAGCTGGACTCAGTGGTTAAGAGGTGATGATGCAGCATCTTAAACTAGCTGGACTCAGTGGTTAAGAGGTGATGAGCATCTTAAACTAGCTGGACTCAGTGTCTAAGAGGTGATGCAGCATCTTAAACGTTAGGTTATGACTATAACCAAGTTCTGTTAGTTAGGGGCGATGCTTGGCTTCGCCTTCTGCACTATCTCGCGTACGTGCACGCGTACTGAATAAACCACAAATGTACCTCTAATACCAGTATTAGTCTGACCACACCCCTCATCAGCTTACCTTCATAAGCAGGTGTGTGGTCACCTGCTCTCCTCCTTCCCAAGCTTTCACCACAAGGTGAGGTCAAGGGCTGCAGCGGCCGTCCGAAGCCAAGCATCGCCCCTAACTAACAGAACTTGGTTATAGTCATAACCTAACGTTCTGTATCGTTAGTGGCTTAGCTTGGCTTCGCCTTCTGCACAAGGGAGGCCAAGCGGAGCCACTTGGCTGACAAATACACCCCGCTGACAGCCCCCCAAAACCATCAGAACAGGGAGGGCCGAGCCCCCCCGACCCCCCCTAATGGAGGGTAGCCCCCCTATTAGGGACGTCACGGGAGGGCGACGGACCCGACCGTGCGAAGAGGCACTCAAGCAACTCAACGCACAGGGTGAGCAGACCGTGGCTTGACCCACGACTACACACACGCACAACCCGCATGCCACCCGGGAACGAACGGAGGAACAACCTCGTTACTGCCCCCAGAATCACGGGGTCAAGGGCAAACCCAACCCCGTGGCAAGGCCGTAGCAGCGGAGCACGAAGGAAGACCCAGACCCACCAAAAGGACTGGACTCCCTGGAATGGGGGCCCGGAGAAGTCCATGATGCCAGCATCAAGACCCCACCAGGTGGGCACGTAGTGCCCCGCCCCCCACATCGCCAGCGTATTCGGACAAAGGCCCCTCAGTTACTGCACCTGGTATTCCCAGGCGGAACCAACCAGGCCAGTAAGCCGAGCGGGCCCCGTCCCCCCAATAGTACACCGCCTGGCACACTGACCCTGCAGAATAGGCAGTCAGCATGGCCGTAAGCACACAAAAAAGGTTAACCAACGGAAGCAGGCAGCGCACCGGGGAAAAACCAGGCAACAGGCTGTTAACCCTAGCCTGGAGACTGCGGACGAGACAGGCGCCAGAGGGGACAGCTGAACACAGCCGCCCCGGCGGAAGGAGCGTAAGCTGGCGGTGTTGCATGACCAAGCCTCCATTTAACAACCCCCACCCAGAGGGGTCGAGGCAGAGAAGGCTGACACGATTGGCAGACGTCATGAACGTGCAGGGGCACCCTCAACCGGTGAACCCGGGAGTTGACACTGCTCCAACACACCAGGGAATCAACCACCTCGGTGTTACCCAATGCGGTGGTTGTTCCTATAACCCCTCAAGAAAAAACTCCAAAACACACCTGCGGGTATACACCGGCTATACCGCAGTACAAGTGTTTCAGTTTCCAAAAAGGGTTAACCCAGGCCTACGGGTCGCAAACATCACTTCGGACCGGGCCTGGCGGTACGGGAAGCACAGGGTCACCAGAGGAGGTCAAAAAACCACCCCCACAGGCCCCTCTTCGCCATGCGTGAGAGAGGAGCGAAAAACAATGGAGAACCAGCCCCTAAGCACACCGTACCTGGTATTCCCCGGCGGTCTCCCAACCAAGTACTAACCAGGACCAACCTGTGTAGCGGCCGAGATCCGACGAGATCGAGCGCGTACAGAATGGCATGGCTGTAAGCCATGACGACAGTGCTGAGTAAAAACATACCCAACCAGGGTCTCCATAGCGCTTAACCCTGTGACACCCAGACCGACCTGGCATTTTTCCCCCTGAAAAAAGCCCAAGTCCCTCAGGGTACCAGAACAGCAGATCTGCATCCCCGGCGGACAACGGGTTCAACTGATCTGGACCAGCGTGACCAGAACCAGTCCCGTGCCCTAACCACGCCGACATGCCTACTCCAGGAGAAGGGCAGATATGCGTGTTGATCTTAACATGAAAAGAAGGCGCCACCCAGACGTCGGGACGAACCGCGCCTGGTGGCCCACCCCAAGGGCGTGAGACCCCACTACATATGTTCAGATCCATCCCGTCATCATCCCCCAGACATGAACGAGGATCCGTCGACAACCCACCCAGGTCATGGGATGTGGTCGCCGGAAGAGGAAAAACCCCCATCTCAGTTGCTTTATAAAAACGCTGTTTCAACCACAAGCAACTAAGGCGTGCCAGTCAATCGCCTGTTTACAGCGAGCTAGCACTATACGTGCGTCGGGACACACCCCCATCAATGAACAGGCTATTTAGACCTGTCATTGAATCCCCAAGGCGCCCAGGGGAACGACAAGAGGGGTGTGACACTCCCTAACTCCAACACTTCTGGAATAGAAAGAAGGAAGCATCAACAGTATGTATCCCAGTCTACACAGCCGGGGTAAAAAATGTTCACATTTTTACATCCCACCACCCTCCCATAGGAAAGAGACGGGGATCCCCAGAGAGACTTCCCACGCGAGCTGTACAGATTGAAAAGAATATATTGCACCCTGAGCCATGTAAAAAACTGGTTTTAGGGCCTCCGGGGAAGAGGCACCGAACCCATACACACTCAATAAACGAATTGAATCGAATATACATACAATAGAAAAGGACCCTTCTAGAGGGTCCACTCACTTTGACAATCTGAGGAGGAAGGCTCTGTACTCTGATGGAGGCTTCCTCACATGGATCACATGGAAGAAGGAGTCCGAACTCACAGAAGGCCTGAGTAGGCGCTTGGTGAGGAGGAGCCCTGACCACCCCCCCTGAAAACAGATCCATCACATGGACCTGAACAGCACACGGAAGTCCTACCAACAGAGACGCGCACGGTGACGTACTCTATGGCGGGGGAATTCCTGCGGTGCACACGCCCAATATACCAGGCCGTGGGACCAGGAACTCCCTCCACCCCCCCCCCCCCCCCCCCCCGTAACGTGCCGAACCGCCACGTGACGGGAACCTTGAAGGACAGGGGGTGTATCCCTGACCGACAGAACAATGGGGAGAGGAAAGGTTACCAGTTCACCCCTTTACGACCCCACACCCATGATACGACGTAACGACAAAAAGAGAATATGACACAGTCATAGTCAGCTCTATGAAGCGTTTCACAGCTCCACACAGCGCACGAGCGAACCTGCTATCTGATTTTTACTAAGGAAAAACACAGAATAGAGAGGGCTCTAAGAACCCCGGTCCAACATACACATGTGCTTCTGTGGCCAGTACAACCCAGTTGTAGGTCACATGACACACACAACCCATCATCATCACAATGAGAGAATACATCATTCTTGATTAGTATCGACCACAGGCCTTGCCAAGCACACATGACAGCAACCAAACCAATTTCCCTTTAGGAAATAAGTTTCTCCAGCAGATTTAGCACAACCTCAGCAATCAAGCTGAGAGTTACATCGTATCCCTACCACACAAAAGACAATGCACAACATGTCTGATAGGAGGTGATAAAGTCCCCAGGGAACCGGGGGGGGAAAAACACAATCCTCCTATTTTACCCTCAATACGGCCAGTTAAAACAGGAAAACCTGTTAATGTGTGAACTCACTGTCCATTGTCATTACAGTCTGAGAAAGAACATTCTTTTACTCACTCGTCACCAAGCATAGCTTCATAGGTTAGTTGCCTTAGTAGTGAGTACACGGTACACATAAACACCATGATGTTTCTCACACAACAACCAGATCAATACATCACGACCTGCACGGAGAAGCTACTGCCAGTGACAAAAACAGCTCACACACAACCCGCAACGTATCTCAAATGCATTGCAACAACACACGTTTTGGGAAAAAACACCGTCATTCACAATACAGTTAGCAAGGTAAAACCAGAAGACGTGTTATGAGGGTCTGGCCAACCCCGTACCTGCCCGGAACGCAGATCAGCGAAGTGCAGTCACAAGCCGTAGAACACAGCCCTCTTTGTTGACGCAATCCCCGTCTAGGCTCAGGCAGGGTTGACGAACATCCCCTGTCAAGGATGACGTCGTGGTCAAGAGTGTAAAACATGTTAAAAATCAAAGCACGTTCAACAGAATAGCATCAAGCTAACGGCTGCTCCAACCGTTCGGGTGCTATCGCTTCCGCTCGCGAGACGCCGATCTACGACGCACGCGATCAGGAGCGAGCTCCCGGCGGCGCGCGAGAAGCCAAGCTACCCCGCGCCAGGCCACCGACCGGCTAACCGTAAGCTATGAACATGTAAACAATGACATAACACTCACCCAGACAGGCCGCCGTTCTGAACCCTCCTCACTTTTTAAGAGAAAAGAGAAAACAAGACGTCAACACCGCTTCACAACGGTGACATTAACACGTCCGGCGGAATCAGCACAGTACCAACTGGCCTGCATAGCTGACTTTGAACATGAATCTGCCGCTATCGCACATTACATGCACATATCCCCTCGTGAAGGAATACTCTCATTTGGATATGAAAGATGGGGTCTTAACACGGTGACAGAGAGAATCCACTCGTCCAGAACACACAGGGATCACCAGTGTCAATGGTCGCGGCCCACTAGTTAAAACTATAATGGTCGCCAGACCAAGGCCTTCTGTCGCCTAGACGGCTAAACAAAGGACCCTAGCCTGGGGCCGGTTTCCATAAACTTTGTCTAGTAGCCCCCATAGCACTAACAGACAAGTGGAGCCCGCCAGCAAACACTACTCACCCAACCTGGAACGCACCGCTCCTCACAACAGCGGCATGTCCGACAGTTCAGCTGTGGCCTGACAGGTTTCACCCCAACAAACACAGCAAGGAACTGCAGTTGAGAAGCATGCAGCGGCGTGCTCCCAATACGAAAACCGGTGGAGGGTTTGTAGAATGATCATCATCTTCTAGACACTCCAGTACGAAGACAATATCGCCGTATTTTCTCGAAAATAGTGAGAGAGAAAATAAAGATATGATGTCAACGTATCCCTGTTTCCCAAGCTGTTCCTAATCCAATTTCTTCCATCATGGTGTCAAGTGTGGGGATCTACCGAGGCACCTCTTCCTTGTGGTGAAAGCGAGAAGGAGGAGAGCAGGTGACCACACACCTGCTTATGAAGGTAAGCTGATGAGGGGTGTGGTCAGACTAATACTGGTATTAGAGGTACATTTGTGGTTTATTCAGTACGCGTGCACGTACGCGAGATAGTGCAGAAGGCGAAGCCAAGCTAAGCCACTAACGATACAGAACTAGCTGGACTCAGTGGTTAAGAGGTGATGAGCATCTTAAACTAGCTGGACTCAGTGTCTAAGAGGTGATGCAGCATCTTAAACTAGCTGGACTCAGTGGTTAAGAGGTGATGCAGCATCTTAAACTAGCTGGACTCAGTGGTTAAGAGGTGATGAGCATCTTAAACTAGCTGGACTCAGTGGTTAAGAGGTGATGATGCAGCATCTTAAACTAGCTGGACTCAGTGGTTAAGAGGTGATGATGCAGCATCTTAAACTAGCTGGACTCAGTGGTTAAGAGGTGATGCAGCATCTTAAACTAGCTGGACTCAGTGGTTAAGAGGTGATGATGCAGCATCTTAAACTAGCTGGACTCAGTGGTTAAGAGGTGATGCAGCATCTTAAACTAGCTGGACTCAGTGGTTAAGAGGTGATGCAGCATCTTAAACTAGCTGGACTCAGTGGTTAAGAGGTGATGATGCAGCATCTTAAACTAGCTGGACTCAGTGGTTAAGAGGTGATGATGCAGCATCTTAAACTAACTGGACTCAGTGGTTAAGAGGTGATGCAGCATCTTAAACTAGCTGGACTCAGTGGTTAAGAGGTGATGATGCAGCATCTTAAACTAGCTGGACTCAGTGGTTAATAGGTGATGATGCAGCATCTTAAACTAGCTGGACTCAGTGGTTAAGAGGTGATGATGCAGCATCTTAAACTAGCTGGACTCAGTGGTTAAGATGTGATGCAGCATCTTAAACTAGCTGGACTCAGTGTCTAAGAGGTGATGCAGCATCTTAAACTAGCTGGACTCAGTGGTTAAGAGGTGATGCAGCATCTTAAACTAGCTGGACTCAGTGGTTAAGAGGTGATGCAGCATCTTAAACTAGCTGGACTCAGTGGTTAAGAGGTGATGATGCAGCATCTTAAACTAGCTGGACTCAGTGGTTAAGAGGTGATGATGCAGCATCTTAAACTAGCTGGACTCAGTGGTTAAGAGGTGATGCAGCATCTTAAACTAGCTGGACTCAGTGGTTAAGAGGTGATGATGCAGCATCTTAAACTAGCTGGACTCAGTGGTTAAGAGAGATGATGATGCAGCATCTTAAACTAGCTGGACTCAGTGGTTAAGAGGTGATGCAGCATCTTAAACTAGCTGGACTCAGTGGTTAAGAGGTGATGATGCAGCATCTTAAACTAGCTGGACTCAGTGGTTAAGAGGTGATGATGCAGCATCTTAAACTAGCTGGACTCAGTGGTTATGAGGTGATACAGCATCTTAAACTAGCTGGACTCAGTGGTTAAGAGGTGATGAGCATCTTAAACTAGCTGGACTCAGTGGTTAAGAGGTGATGATGCAGCATCTTAAACTAGCTGGACTCAGTGGTTAAGAGGTGATGATGCAGCATCTTAAACTAGCTGGACTCAGTGGTTAAGAGGTGATGCAGCATCTTAAACTAGCTGGACTCAGTGGTTAAGAGGTGATGATGTAGCATCTTAAACTAGCTGGACTCAGTGGTTAAGAGGTGATGCAGCATCTTAAACTAGCTGGACTCAGTGGTTAAGAGGTGATGCAGCATCTGAAACTAGCTGGACTCAGTGGTTAAGAGGTGATGATGCAGCATCTTAAACTAGCTGGACTCAGTGGTTAAGAGGTGATGATGCAGCATCTTAAACTAGCTGGACTCAGTGGTTAAGAGGTGATGCAGCATCTTAAACTAGCTGGACTCAGTGGTTAAGAGGTGATGATGCAGCATCTTAAACTAGCTGGACTCAGTGGTTAAGAGGTGATGATGCAGCATCTTAAACTAGCTGGACTCAGTGGTTAAGAGGTGATGATGCAGCATCTTAAACTAGCTGGACTCAGTGGTTAAGAGGTGATGAGCATCTTAAACTAGCTGGACTCAGTGTCTAAGAGGTGATGCAGCATCTTAAACTAGCTGGACTCAGTGGTTAAGAGGTGATGATGCAGCATCTTAAACTAGCTGGACTCAGTGGCTAAGAGGTGATGATGCAGCATCTTAAACTAGCTAGACTCAGTGGTTAAGAGGTGATGCAGCATCTTAAACTAGCTGGACTCAGTGGTTAAGAGTTGATGCAGCATCTTAAACTAGCTGGACTCAGTGGTTAAGAGGTGATGCAGCATCTTAAACTAGCTGGACTCAGTGGTTAAGAGGTGATGCAGCATCTTAAACTAACTGGACTCAGTGTCTAAGAGGTGATGCAGCATCTTAAACTAGCTGGACTCAGTGGTTAAGAGGTGATGATGCAGCATCTTAAACTAGCTGGACTCAGTGTCTAAGAGGTGATGCAGCATCTTAAACTAGCTGGACTCAGTGGTTAAGAGGTGATGATGCAGCATCTTAAACTAGCTGGACTCAGTGGTTAAGAGGTGATGCAGCATCTTAAACTAGCTGGACTCAGTGGTTAAGAGGTGATGATGCAGCATCTTAAACTAGCTGGACTCAGTGGTTAAGAGGTGATGATGCAGCATCTTAAACTAGCTGGACTCAGTGGTTAAGAGGTGATGCAGCATCTTAAACTAGCTGGACTCAGTGGTTAAGAGGTGATGATGCAGCATCTTAAACTAGCTGGACTCAGTGGTTAAGAGGTGATGATGCAGCATCGTAAACTAGCTGGACTCAGTGGTTAAGAGGTGATGCAGCATCTTAAACTAGCTGGACTCAGTGTCTAAGAGGTGATGCAGCATCTTAAACTAGCTGGACTCAGTGGTTAAGGGGTGATGCAGCATCTTAAACTAGCTGGACTCAGTGGTTAAGAGGTGATGCAGCATCTTAAACTAGCTGGACTCAGTGGTTAAGAGGTGATGATGCAGCATCTTAAACTAGCTGGACTCAGTGGTTAAGAGGTGATGATGCAGCATCTTAAACTAGCTGGACTCAGTGGTTAAGAGGTGGTGATGCAGCATCTTAAACTAGCTGGACTCAGTGGTTAAGAGGTGATGCAGCATCTTAAACTAGCTGGACTCAGTGGTTAAGAGGTGATGATGCAGCATCTTAAACTAGCTGGACTCAGTGGTTAAGAGGTGATGCAGCATCTTAAACTAGCTGGACTCAGTGGTTAAGAGGTGGTGATGCAGCATCTTAAACTAGCTGGACTCAGTGGTTAAGAGGTCATGCAGCATCTTAAACTAGCTGGACTCAGTGGTTAAGAGGTGATGATGCAGCATCTTAAACTAGCTGGACTCAGTGGTTAAGAGGTGATGCAGCATCTTAAACTAGCTGGACTCAGTGTTTAAGAGGTGGTGATGCAGCATCTTAAACTAGCTGGACTCAGTGGTTAAGAGGTGATGATGCAGCATCTTAAACTAGCTGGACTCAGTGGTTAAGAGGTGATGCAGCATCTTAAACTAGCTGGACTCAGTGGTTAAGAGGTGATGATGCAGCATCTTAAACTAGCTGGACTCAGTGGTTAAGAGGTGATGATGCAGCATCTTAAACTAGCTGGACTCAGTGGTTAAGAGGTGATGCAGCATCTTAAACTATCTGGACTCAGTGGTTAAGAGGTGGTGATGCAGCATCTTAAACTAGCTGGACTCAGTGGTTAAGAGGTGATGATGCAGCATCTTAAACTAGCTGGACTCAGTGGTTAAGAGAGGTGATGCAGCATCTTAAACTAGCTGGACTCAGTGGTTAAGAGGTGATGCAGCATCTTAAACTAGATGGACTCAGTGGTTAAGAGGTAATGCAGCATCTTAAACTAGCTGGACTCAGTGGTTAAGAGGTGATGATGCAGCATCTTAAACTAGCTGGACTCAGTGGTTAAGAGGTGATGATGCAGCATCTTAAACTAGCTGGACTCAGTGGTTAAGAGGTGATGATGCAGCATCTTAAACTATCTGGACTCAGTGGTTAAGAGGTGGTGATGCAGCATCTTAAACTAGCTGGACTCAGTGGTTAAGAGGTGATGATGCAGCATCTTAAACTAGCTGGACTCAGTGGTTAAGAGGTGATGCAGCATCTTAAACTAGCTGGACTCAGTGGTTAAGAGGTGATGATGCAGCATCTTAAACTAGCTGGACTCAGTGGTTAAGATGTGATGCAGCATCTTAAACTAGCTGGACTCAGTGGTTAAGAGGTGATGCAGCATCTTAAACTAGCTGGACTCAGTGGTTAAGAGGTGATGCAGCATCTTAAACTAGCTGGACTCAGTGGTTAAGAGGTGATGATGCAGCATCTTAAACTAGCTGGACTCAGTGGTTAAGAGGTGATGATACAGCATCTTAAACTAGCTGGACTCAGTGGTTAAGAGGTGATGATGCAGCATCTTAAACTAGCTGGACTCAGTGGTTAAGAGGTGATGATGCAGCATTTTAAACTAGCTGGACTCAGTGGTTAAGAAGTGGTGATGCAGCATCTTAAACTAGCTGGACTCAGTGGTTAAGAGGTGATGCAGCATCTTAAACTAGATGGACTCAGTGGTTAAGAGGTGATGCAGCATCTTAAACTAGCTGGACTCAGTGGTTAAGAGGTGATGATGCAGCATCTTAAACTAGCTGGACTCAGTGGTTAAGAGGTGATGATGCAGCATCTTAAACTAGCTGGACTCAGTGGTTAAGAGGTGATGATGCAGCATCTTAAACTAGCTGGACTCAGTGGCTAAGAGGTGATACAGCATCTTAAACTAGCTGGACTCAGTGGTTAAGAGGTGATGATGCAGCATCTTAAACTAGCTGGACTCAGTGGTTAAGAGGTGATGATGCAGCATCTTAAACTAGCTGGACTCAGTGGTTAAGAGGTGATGATGCAGCATCTTAAACTAGCTGGACTCAGTGGTTAAGAGATGATGATGCAGCATCTTAAACTAGCTGGACTCAGTGGTTAAGAGGTGATGATGCAGCATCTTAAACTAGCTGGACTCAGTGGCTAAGAGGTGATGATGCAGCATCTTAAACTAGCTGGACTCAGTGGTTAAGAGGTGATGCAGCATCTTTAACTAGCTGGACTCAGTGGTTAAGCGGTGATGCAGCATCTTAAACTAGCTGGACTCAGTGGTTAAGAGGTGATGATGCAGCATCTTAAACTAGCTGGACTCAGTGGTTAAGAGGTGATGCAGCATCTTAAACTAGCTGGACTCAGTGGTTAAGAGGTGATGATGCAGCATCTTAAACTAGCTGGACTCAGTGGTTAAGAGGTGATGATGCAGCATCTTAAACTAGCTGGACTCAGTGGTTAAGAGGTGATGATGCAGCATCTTAAACTAGCTGGACTCAGTGGTTAAGAGGTGATGAGCATCTTAAACTAGCTGGACTCAGTGTCTAAGAGGTGATGCAGCATCTTAAACTAGCTGGACTCAGTGGTTAAGAGGTGATGATGCAGCATCTTAAACTAGCTGGACTCAGTGGCTAAGAGGTGATGATGCAGCATCTTAAACTAGCTAGACTCAGTTGTTAAGAGGTGATGCAGCATCTTAAACTAGCTGGACTCAGTGGTTAAGAGGTGATGCAGCATCTTAAACTAGCTGGACTCAGTGGTTAAGAGGTGATGCAGCATCTTAAACTAGCTGGACTCAGTGGTTAAGAGGTGATGATGCAGCATCTTAAACTAGCTGGACTCAGTGGTTAAGAGGTGATGAGCATCTTAAACTAGCTGGACTCAGTGTCTAAGAGGTGATGCAGCATCTTAAACTAGCTGGACTCAGTGGTTAAGAGGTGATGAGCATCTTAAACTAGCTGGACTCAGTGTCTAAGAGGTGATGCAGCATCTTAAACTAGCTGGACTCAGTGGTTAAGAGGTGATGCAGCATCTTAAACTAGCTGGACTCAGTGGTTAAGAGGTGATGAGCATCTTAAACTAGCTGGACTCAGTGGTTAAGAGGTGATGATGCAGCATCTTAAACTAGCTGGACTCAGTGGTTAAGAGGTGATGATGCAGCATCTTAAACTAGCTGGACTCAGTGGTTAAGAGGTGATGCAGCATCTTAAACTAGCTGGACTCAGTGGTTAAGAGGTGATGATGCAGCATCTTAAACTAGCTGGACTCAGTGGTTAAGAGGTGATGCAGCATCTTAAACTAGCTGGACTCAGTGGTTAAGAGGTGATGCAGCATCTTAAACTAGCTGGACTCAGTGGTTAAGAGGTGATGATGCAGCATCTTAAACTAGCTGGACTCAGTGGTTAAGAGGTGATGATGCAGCATCTTAAACTAGCTGGACTCAGTGGTTAAGAGGTGATGCAGCATCTTAAACTAGCTGGACTCAGTGGTTAAGAGGTGATGATGCAGCATCTTAAACTAGCTGGACTCAGTGGTTAATAGGTGATGATGCAGCATCTTAAACTAGCTGGACTCAGTGGTTAAGAGGTGATGATGCAGCATCTTAAACTAGCTGGACTCAGTGGTTAAGATGTGATGCAGCATCTTAAACTAGCTGGACTCAGTGTCTAAGAGGTGATGCAGCATCTTAAACTAGCTGGACTCAGTGGTTAAGAGGTGATGCAGCATCTTAAACTAGCTGGACTCAGTGGTTAAGAGGTGATGCAGCATCTTAAACTAGCTGGACTCAGTGGTTAAGAGGTGATGATGCAGCATCTTAAACTAGCTGGACTCAGTGGTTAAGAGGTGATGATGCAGCATCTTAAACTAGCTGGACTCAGTGGTTAAGAGGTGATGCAGCATCTTAAACTAGCTGGACTCAGTGGTTAAGAGGTGATGATGCAGCATCTTAAACTAGCTGGACTCAGTGGTTAAGAGAGATGATGATGCAGCATCTTAAACTAGCTGGACGCAGTGGTTAAGAGGTGATGCAGCATCTTAAACTAGCTGGACTCAGTGGTTAAGAGGTGATGATGCAGCATCTTAAACTAGCTGGACTCAGTGGTTAAGAGGTGATGATGCAGCATCTTAAACTAGCTGGACTCAGTGGTTATGAGGTGATACAGCATCTTAAACTAGCTGGACTCAGTGGTTAAGAGGTGATGAGCATCTTAAACTAGCTGGACTCAGTGGTTAAGAGGTGATGATGCAGCATCTTAAACTAGCTGGACTCAGTGGTTAAGAGGTGATGATGCAGCATCTTAAACTAGCTGGACTCAGTGGTTAAGAGGTGATGCAGCATCTTAAACTAGCTGGACTCAGTGGTTAAGAGGTGATGATGTAGCATCTTAAACTAGCTGGACTCAGTGGTTAAGAGGTGATGCAGCATCTTAAACTAGCTGGACTCAGTGGTTAAGAGGTGATGCAGCATCTGAAACTAGCTGGACTCAGTGGTTAAGAGGTGATGATGCAGCATCTTAAACTAGCTGGACTCAGTGGTTAAGAGGTGATGATGCAGCATCTTAAATTAGCTGGACTCAGTGGTTAAGAGGTGATGCAGCATCTTAAACTAGCTGGACTCAGTGGTTAAGAGGTGATGATGCAGCATCTTAAACTAGCTGGACTCAGTGGTTAAGAGGTGATGATGCAGCATCTTAAACTAGCTGGACTCAGTGGTTAAGAGGTGATGATGCAGCATCTTAAACTAGCTGGACTCAGTGGTTAAGAGGTGATGAGCATCTTAAACTAGCTGGACTCAGTGTCTAAGAGGTGATGCAGCATCTTAAACTAGCTGGACTCAGTGGTTAAGAGGTGATGATGCAGCATCTTAAACTAGCTGGACTCAGTGGCTAAGAGGTGATGATGCAGCATCTTAAACTAGCTAGACTCAGTGGTTAAGAGGTGATGCAGCATCTTAAACTAGCTGGACTCAGTGGTTAAGAGGTGATGCAGCATCTTAAACTAGCTGGACTCAGTGGTTAAGAGTTGATGCAGCATCTTAAACTAGCTGGACTCAGTGGTTAAGAGGTGATGCAGCATCTTAAACTAGCTGGACTCAGTGGTTAAGAGGTGATGCAGCATCTTAAACTAACTGGACTCAGTGTCTAAGAGGTGATGCAGCATCTTAAACTAGCTGGACTCAGTGGTTAAGAGGTGATGATGCAGCATCTTAAACTAGCTGGACTCAGTGTCTAAGAGGTGATGCAGCATCTTAAACTAGCTGGACTCAGTGGTTAAGAGGTGATGATGCAGCATCTTAAACTAGCTGGACTCAGTGGTTAAGAGGTGATGCAGCATCTTAAACTAGCTGGACTCAGTGGTTAAGAGGTGATGATGCAGCATCTTAAACTAGCTGGACTCAGTGGTTAAGAGGTGATGATGCAGCATCTTAAACTAGCTGGACTCAGTGGTTAAGAGGTGATGCAGCATCTTAAACTAGCTGGACTCAGTGGTTAAGAGGTGATGATGCAGCATCTTAAACTAGATGGACTCAGTGGTTAAGAGGTGATGATGCAGCATCGTAAACTAGCTGGACTCAGTGGTTAAGAGGTGATGCAGCATCTTAAACTAGCTGGACTCAGTGTCTAAGAGGTGATGCAGCATCTTAAACTAGCTGGACTCAGTGGTTAAGGGGTGATGCAGCATCTTAAACTAGCTGGACTCAGTGGTTAAGAGGTGATGCAGCATCTTAAACTAGCTGGACTCAGTGGTTAAGAGGTGATGATGCAGCATCTTAAACTAGCTGGACTCAGTGGTTAAGAGGTGATGATGCAGCATCTTAAACTAGCTGGACTCAGTGGTTAAGAGGTGGTGATGCAGCATCTTAAACTAGCTGGACTCAGTGGTTAAGAGGTGATGCAGCATCTTAAACTAGCTGGACTCAGTGGTTAAGAGGTGATGATGCAGCATCTTAAACTAGCTGGACTCAGTGGTTAAGAGGTGATGCAGCATCTTAAACTAGCTGGACTCAGTGGTTAAGAGGTGGTGATGCAGCATCTTAAACTAGCTGGACTCAGTGGTTAAGAGGTCATGCAGCATCTTAAACTAGCTGGACTCAGTGGTTAAGAGGTGATGATGCAGCATCTTAAACTAGCTGGACTCAGTGGTTAAGAGGTGATGCAGCATCTTAAACTAGCTGGACTCAGTGTTTAAGAGGTGGTGATGCAGCATCTTAAACTAGCTGGACTCAGTGGTTAAGAGGTGATGATGCAGCATCTTAAACTAGCTGGACTCAGTGGTTAAGAGGTGATGCAGCATCTTAAACTAGCTGGACTCAGTGGTTAAGAGGTGATGATGCAGCATCTTAAACTAGCTGGACTCAGTGGTTAAGAGGTGATGATGCAGCATCTTAAACTAGCTGGACTCAGTGGTTAAGAGGTGATGCAGCATCTTAAACTATCTGGACTCAGTGGTTAAGAGGTGGTGATGCAGCATCTTAAACTAGCTGGACTCAGTGGTTAAGAGGTGATGATGCAGCATCTTAAACTAGCTGGACTCAGTGGTTAAGAGAGGTGATGCAGCATCTTAAACTAGCTGGACTCAGTGGTTAAGAGGTGATGCAGCATCTTAAACTAGATGGACTCAGTGGTTAAGAGGTAATGCAGCATCTTAAACTAGCTGGACTCAGTGGTTAAGAGGTGATGATGCAGCATCTTAAACTAGCTGGACTCAGTGGTTAAGAGGTGATGATGCAGCATCTTAAACTAGCTGGACTCAGTGGTTAAGAGGTGATGATGCAGCATCTTAAACTATCTGGACTCAGTGGTTAAGAGGTGGTGATGCAGCATCTTAAACTAGCTGGACTCAGTGGTTAAGAGGTGATGATGCAGCATCTTAAACTAGCTGGACTCAGTGGTTAAGAGGTGATGCAGCATCTTAAACTAGCTGGACTCAGTGGTTAAGAGGTGATGATGCAGCATCTTAAACTAGCTGGACTCAGTGGTTAAGATGTGATGCAGCATCTTAAACTAGCTGGACTCAGTGGTTAAGAGGTGATGCAGCATCTTAAACTAGCTGGACTCAGTGGTTAAGAGGTGATGCAGCATCTTAAACTAGCTGGACTCAGTGGTTAAGAGGTGATGATGCAGCATCTTAAACTAGCTGGACTCAGTGGTTAAGAGGTGATGATACAGCATCTTAAACTAGCTGGACTCAGTGGTTAAGAGGTGATGATGCAGCATCTTAAACTAGCTGGACTCAGTGGTTAAGAGGTGATGATGCAGCATTTTAAACTAGCTGGACTCAGTGGTTAAGAAGTGGTGATGCAGCATCTTAAACTAGCTGGACTCAGTGGTTAAGAGGTGATGCAGCATCTTAAACTAGATGGACTCAGTGGTTAAGAGGTGATGCAGCATCTTAAACTAGCTGGACTCAGTGGTTAAGAGGTGATGATGCAGCATCTTAAACTAGCTGGACTCAGTGGTTAAGAGGTGATGATGCAGCATCTTAAACTAGCTGGACTCAGTGGTTAAGAGGTGATGATGCAGCATCTTAAACTAGCTGGACTCAGTGGCTAAGAGGTGATACAGCATCTTAAACTAGCTGGACTCAGTGGTTAAGAGGTGATGATGCAGCATCTTAAACTAGCTGGACTCAGTGGTTAAGAGGTGATGATGCAGCATCTTAAACTAGCTGGACTCAGTGGTTAAGAGGTGATGCAGCATCTTAAACTAGCTGGACTCAGTGGTTAAGAGGTGATGCAGCATCTTAAACTAGCTGGACTCAGTGGTTAAGAGGTGATGATGCAGCATCTTAAACTAGCTGGACTCAGTGGTTAAGAGATGATGATGCAGCATCTTAAACTAGCTGGACTCAGTGGTTAAGAGGTGATGATGCAGCATCTTAAACTAGCTGGACTCAGTGGCTAAGAGGTGATGATGCAGCATCTTAAACTAGCTGGACTCAGTGGTTAAGAGGTGATGCAGCATCTTTAACTAGCTGGACTCA
Source organism: Notolepis coatsorum (assembly GCF_963971535.1). Lineage (NCBI taxonomy): Eukaryota > Metazoa > Chordata > Actinopteri > Aulopiformes > Paralepididae > Notolepis > Notolepis coatsorum. The sequence goes on along the minus strand of NW_028169574.1, from coordinate 64,971 downwards.
GTGGTTAAGCGGTGATGCAGCATCTTAAACTAGCTGGACTCAGTGGTTAAGAGGTGATGATGCAGCATCTTAAACTAGCTGGACTCAGTGGTTAAGAGGTGATGATGCAGCATCTTAAACTAGCTGGACTCAGTGGTTAAGAGGTGATGATGCAGCATCTTAAACTATCTGGACTCAGTGGTTAAGAGGTGATGCAGCATCTTAAACTAGCTGGACTCAGTGGTTAAGAGGTGATGCAGCATCTTAAACTAGCTGGACTCAGTGGTTAAGAGGTGATGATGCAGCATCTTAAACTAGCTGGACTCAGTGGTTAAGAGGTGATGATGCAGCATCTTAAACTAGCTGGACTCAGTGGTTAAGAGGTGATGATGCAGCATCTTAAACTATCTGGACTCAGTGGTTAAGAGGTGATGCAGCATCTTAAACTAGCTGGACTCAGTGGTTAAGAGGTGATGCAGCATCTTAAACTAGCTGGACTCAGTGGTTAAGAGGTGATGATGCAGCATCTTAAACTAGCTGGACTCAGTGGTTAAGAGGTGATGCAGCATCTTAAACTAGCTGGACTCAGTGGTTAAGAGGTGATGCAGCATCTTAAACTAGCTGGACTCAGTGGTTAAGAGGTGATGATGCAGCATCTTAAACTAGCTGGACTCAGTGGTTAAGAGGTGATGATGCAGCATCTTAAACTAGCTGGACTCAGTGGTTAAGAGGTGATGCAGCATCTTAAACTAGCTGGACTCAGTGGTTAAGAGGTGATGATGCAGCATCTTAAACTAGCTGGACTCAGTGGTTAATAGGTGATGATGCAGCATCTTAAACTAGCTGGACTCAGTGGTTAAGAGGTGATGATGCAGCATCTTAAACTAGCTGGACTCAGTGGTTAAGATGTGATGCAGCATCTTAAACTAGCTGGACTCAGTGTCTAAGAGGTGATGCAGCATCTTAAACTAGCTGGACTCAGTGGTTAAGAGGTGATGCAGCATCTTAAACTAGCTGGACTCAGTGGTTAAGAGGTGATGCAGCATCTTAAACTAGCTGGACTCAGTGGTTAAGAGGTGATGATGCAGCATCTTAAACTAGCTGGACTCAGTGGTTAAGAGGTGATGATGCAGCATCTTAAACTAGCTGGACTCAGTGGTTAAGAGGTGATGATGCAGCATCTTAAACTAGCTGGACTCAGTGGTTAAGAGGTGATGCAGCATCTTAAACTAGCTGGACTCAGTGGTTAAGAGGTGATGATGCAGCATCTTAAACTAGCTGGACTCAGTGGTTAAGAGAGATGATGATGCAGCATCTTAAACTAGCTGGACTCAGTGGTTAAGAGGTGATGCAGCATCTTAAACTAGCTGGACTCAGTGGTTAAGAGGTGATGATGCAGCATCTTAAACTAGCTGGACTCAGTGGTTAAGAGGTGATGATGCAGCATCTTAAACTAGCTGGACTCAGTGGTTAAGAGGTGATGATGCAGCATCTTAAACTAGCTGGACTCAGTGGTTATGAGGTGATACAGCATCTTAAACTAGCTGGACTCAGTGGTTAAGAGGTGATGATGCAGCATCTTAAACTAGCTGGACTCAGTGGTTAAGAGGTGATGATGCAGCATCTTAAACTAGCTGGACTCAGTGGTTAAGAGGTGATGCAGCATCTTAAACTAGCTGGACTCAGTGGTTAAGAGGTGATGATGTAGCATCTTAAACTAGCTGGACTCAGTGGTTAAGAGGTGATGCAGCATCTTAAACTAGCTGGACTCAGTGGTTAAGAGGTGATGCAGCATCTGAAACTAGCTGGACTCAGTGGTTAAGAGGTGATGATGCAGCATCTTAAACTAGCTGGACTCAGTGGTTAAGAGGTGATGATGCAGCATCTTAAACTAGCTGGACTCAGTGGTTAAGAGGTGATGCAGCATCTTAAACTAGCTGGACTCAGTGGTTAAGAGGTGATGATGCAGCATCTTAAACTAGCTGGACTCAGTGGTTAAGAGGTGATGATGCAGCATCTTAAACTAGCTGGACTCAGTGGTTAAGAGGTGATGATGCAGCATCTTAAACTAGCTGGACTCAGTGGTTAAGAGGTGATGAGCATCTTAAACTAGCTGGACTCAGTGTCTAAGAGGTGATGCAGCATCTTAAACTAGCTGGACTCAGTGGTTAAGAGGTGATGATGCAGCATCTTAAACTAGCTGGACTCAGTGGCTAAGAGGTGATGATGCAGCATCTTAAACTAGCTAGACTCAGTGGTTAAGAGGTGATGCAGCATCTTAAACTAGCTGGACTCAGTGGTTAAGAGGTGATGCAGCATCTTAAACTAGCTGGACTCAGTGGTTAAGAGGTGATGCAGCATCTTAAACTAGCTGGACTCAGTGGTTAAGAGGTGATGCAGCATCTTAAACTAGCTGGACTCAGTGGTTAAGAGGTGATGCAGCATCTTAAACTAACTGGACTCAGTGTCTAAGAGGTGATGCAGCATCTTAAACTAGCTGGACTCAGTGGTTAAGAGGTGATGATGCAGCATCTTAAACTAGCTGGACTCAGTGTCTAAGAGGTGATGCAGCATCTTAAACTAGCTGGACTCAGTGGTTAAGAGGTGATGATGCAGCATCTTAAACTAGCTGGACTCAGTGGTTAAGAGGTGATGCAGCATCTTAAACTAGCTGGACTCAGTGGTTAAGAGGTGATGCAGCATCTTAAACTAGCTGGACTCAGTGGTTAAGAGGTGATGATGTAGCATCTTAAACTAGCTGGACTCAGTGGTTAAGAGGTGATGCAGCATCTTAAACTAGCTGGACTCAGTGGTTAAGAGGTGATGCAGCATCTGAAACTAGCTGGACTCAGTGGTTAAGAGGTGATGATGCAGCATCTTAAACTAGCTGGACTCAGTGGTTAAGAGGTGATGATGCAGCATCTTAAACTAGCTGGACTCAGTGGTTAAGAGGTGATGCAGCATCTTAAACTAGCTGGACTCAGTGGTTAAGAGGTGATGATGCAGCATCTTAAACTAGCTGGACTCAGTGGTTAAGAGGTGATGATGCAGCATCTTAAACTAGCTGGACTCAGTGGTTAAGAGGTGATGATGCAGCATCTTAAACTAGCTGGACTCAGTGGTTAAGAGGTGATGATGCAGCATCTTAAACTAGCTGGACTCAGTGGTTAAGAGGTGATGATGCAGCATCTTAAACTAGCTGGACTCAGTGGTTAAGAGGTGATGAGCATCTTAAACTAGCTGGACTCAGTGTCTAAGAGGTGATGCAGCATCTTAAACTAGCTGGACTCAGTGGTTAAGAGGTGATGATGCAGCATCTTAAACTAGCTGGACTCAGTGGCTAAGAGGTGATGATGCAGCATCTTAAACTAGCTAGACTCAGTGGTTAAGAGGTGATGCAGCATCTTAAACTAGCTGGACTCAGTGGTTAAGAGGTGATGCAGCATCTTAAACTAGCTGGACTCAGTGGTTAAGAGGTGATGCAGCATCTTAAACTAGCTGGACTCAGTGGTTAAGAGGTGATGCAGCATCTTAAACTAGCTGGACTCAGTGGTTAAGAGGTGATGCAGCATCTTAAACTAACTGGACTCAGTGTCTAAGAGGTGATGCAGCATCTTAAACTAGCTGGACTCAGTGGTTAAGAGGTGATGATGCAGCATCTTAAACTAGCTGGACTCAGTGTCTAAGAGGTGATGCAGCATCTTAAACTAGCTGGACTCAGTGGTTAAGAGGTGATGATGCAGCATCTTAAACTAGCTGGACTCAGTGGTTAAGAGGTGATGCAGCATCTTAAACTAGCTGGACTCAGTGGTTAAGAGGTGATGATGCAGCATCTTAAACTAGCTGGACTCAGTGGTTAAGAGGTGATGATGCAGCATCTTAAACTAGCTGGACTCAGTGGTTAAGAGGTGATGCAGCATCTTAAACTAGCTGGACTCAGTGGTTAAGAGGTGATGATGCAGCATCTTAAACTAGCTGGACTCAGTGGTTAAGAGGTGATGATGCAGCATCGTAAACTAGCTGGACTCAGTGGTTAAGAGGTGATGCAGCATCTTAAACTAGCTGGACTCAGTGTCTAAGAGGTGATGCAGCATCTTAAACTAGCTGGACTCAGTGGTTAAGGGGTGATGCAGCATCTTAAACTAGCTGGACTCAGTGGTTAAGAGGTGATGCAGCATCTTAAACTAGCTGGACTCAGTGGTTAAGAGGTGATGATGCAGCATCTTAAACTAGCTGGACTCAGTGGTTAAGAGGTGATGATGCAGCATCTTAAACTAGCTGGACTCAGTGGTTAAGAGGTGGTGATGCAGCATCTTAAACTAGCTGGACTCAGTGGTTAAGAGGTGATGCAGCATCTTAAACTAGCTGGACTCAGTGGTTAAGAGGTGATGATGCAGCATCTTAAACTAGCTGGACTCAGTGGTTAAGAGGTGATGCAGCATCTTAAACTAGCTGGACTCAGTGGTTAAGAGGTGGTGATGCAGCATCTTAAACTAGCTGGACTCAGTGGTTAAGAGGTCATGCAGCATCTTAAACTAGCTGGACTCAGTGGTTAAGAGGTGATGATGCAGCATCTTAAACTAGCTGGACTCAGTGGTTAAGAGGTGATGCAGCATCTTAAACTAGCTGGACTCAGTGTTTAAGAGGTGGTGATGCAGCATCTTAAACTAGCTGGACTCAGTGGTTAAGAGGTGATGATGCAGCATCTTAAACTAGCTGGACTCAGTGGTTAAGAGGTGATGCAGCATCTTAAACTAGCTGGACTCAGTGGTTAAGAGGTGATGATGCAGCATCTTAAACTAGCTGGACTCAGTGGTTAAGAGGTGATGATGCAGCATCTTAAACTAGCTGGACTCAGTGGTTAAGAGGTGATGCAGCATCTTAAACTATCTGGACTCAGTGGTTAAGAGGTGGTGATGCAGCATCTTAAACTAGCTGGACTCAGTGGTTAAGAGGTGATGATGCAGCATCTTAAACTAGCTGGACTCAATGGTTAAGAGAGGTGATGCAGCATCTTAAACTAGCTGGACTCAGTGGTTAAGAGGTGATGCAGCATCTTAAACTAGATGGACTCAGTGGTTAAGAGGTAATGCAGCATCTTAAACTAGCTGGACTCAGTGGTTAAGAGGTGATGATGCAGCATCTTAAACTAGCTGGACTCAGTGGTTAAGAGGTGATGATGCAGCATCTTAAACTAGCTGGACTCAGTGGTTAAGAGGTGATGATGCAGCATCTTAAACTATCTGGACTCAGTGGTTAAGAGGTGGTGATGCAGCATCTTAAACTAGCTGGACTCAGTGGTTAAGAGGTGATGATGCAGCATCTTAAACTAGCTGGACTCAGTGGTTAAGAGGTGATGCAGCATCTTAAACTAGCTGGACTCAGTGGTTAAGAGGTGATGATGCAGCATCTTAAACTAGCTGGACTCAGTGGTTAAGATGTGATGCAGCATCTTAAACTAGCTGGACTCAGTGGTTAAGAGGTGATGCAGCATCTTAAACTAGCTGGACTCAGTGGTTAAGAGGTGATGCAGCATCTTAAACTAGCTGGACTCAGTGGTTAAGAGGTGATGATGCAGCATCTTAAACTAGCTGGACTCAGTGGTTAAGAGGTGATGATACAGCATCTTAAACTAGCTGGACTCAGTGGTTAAGAGGTGATGATGCAGCATCTTAAACTAGCTGGACTCAGTGGTTAAGAGGTGATGATGCAGCATTTTAAACTAGCTGGACTCAGTGGTTAAGAAGTGGTGATGCAGCATCTTAAACTAGCTGGACTCAGTGGTTAAGAGGTGATGCAGCATCTTAAACTAGATGGACTCAGTGGTTAAGAGGTGATGCAGCATCTTAAACTAGCTGGACTCAGTGGTTAAGAGGTGATGATGCAGCATCTTAAACTAGCTGGACTCAGTGGTTAAGAGGTGATGATGCAGCATCTTAAACTAGCTGGACTCAGTGGTTAAGAGGTGATGATGCAGCATCTTAAACTAGCTGGACTCAGTGGCTAAGAGGTGATACAGCATCTTAAACTAGCTGGACTCAGTGGTTAAGAGGTGATGATGCAGCATCTTAAACTAGCTGGACTCAGTGGTTAAGAGGTGATGATGCAGCATCTTAAACTAGCTGGACTCAGTGGTTAAGAGGTGATGATGCAGCATCTTAAACTAGCTGGACTCAGTGGTTAAGAGATGATGATGCAGCATCTTAAACTAGCTGGACTCAGTGGTTAAGAGGTGATGATGCAGCATCTTAAACTAGCTGGACTCAGTGGCTAAGAGGTGATGATGCAGCATCTTAAACTAGCTGGACTCAGTGGTTAAGAGGTGATTCAGCATCTTTAACTAGCTGGACTCAGTGGTTAAGCGGAGATGCAGCATCTTAAACTAGCTGGACTCAGTGGTTAAGAGGTGATGATGCAGCATCTTAAACTAGCTGGACTCAGTGGTTAAGAGGTGATGCAGCATCTTAAACTAGCTGGACTCAGTGGTTAAGAGGTGATGATGCAGCATCTTAAACTAGCTGGACTCAGTGGTTAAGAGGTGATGATGCAGCATCTTAAACTAGCTGGACTCAGTGGTTAAGAGGTGATGATGCAGCATCTTAAACTATCTGGACTCAGTGGTTAAGAGGTGATGCAGCATCTTAAACTAGCTGGACTCAGTGGTTAAGAGGTGATGCAGCATCTTAAACTAGCTGGACTCAGTGGTTAAGAGGTGATGATGCAGCATCTTAAACTAGCTGGACTCAGTGGTTAAGAGGTGATGATGCAGCATCTTAAACTAGCTGGACTCAGTGGTTAAGAGGTGATGATGCAGCATCTTAAACTATCTGGACTCAGTGGTTAAGAGGTGATGCAGCATCTTAAACTAGCTGGACTCAGTGGTTAAGAGGTGATGCAGCATCTTAAACTAGCTGGACTCAGTGGTTAAGAGGTGATGCAGCATCTTAAACTAGCTGGACTCAGTGGTTAAGAGGTGATGATGCAGCATCTTAAACTATCTGGACTCAGTGGTTAAGAGGTGATGCAGCATCTTAAACTAGCTGGACTCAGTGGTTAAGAGGTGATGATGCCGCATCTTAAACTAGCTGGACTCAGTGGTTAAGAGGTGATGATACAGCATCTTAAACTAGCTGGACTCAGTGGTTAAGAGGTGATGATGCAGCATCTTAAACTAGCTGGACTCAGTGGTTAAGAGGTGATGATGCAGCATTTTAAACTAGCTGGACTCAGTGGTTAAGAAGTGGTGATGCAGCATCTTAAACTAGCTGGACTCAGTGGTTAAGAGGTGATGCAGCATCTTAAACTAGCTGGACTCAGTGGTTAAGAGGTGATGCAGCATCTTAAACTAGCTGGACTCAGTGGTTAAGAGGTGATGATGCAGCATCTTAAACTAGCTGGACTCAGTGGTTAAGAGGTGATGATGCAGCATCTTAAACTAGCTGGACTCAGTGGTTAAGAGGTGATGATGCAGCATCTTAAACTAGCTGGACTCAGTGGCTAAGAGGTGATACAGCATCTTAAACTAGCTGGACTCAGTGGTTAAGAGGTGATGATGCAGCATCTTAAACTAGCTGGACTCAGTGGTTAAGAGGTGATGATGCAGCATCTTAAACTAGCTGGACTCAGTGGTTAAGAGGTGATGATGCAGCATCTTAAACTAGCTGGACTCAGTGGTTAAGAGATGATGATGCAGCATCTTAAACTAGCTGGACTCAGTGGTTAAGAGGTGATGATGCAGCATCTTAAACTAGCTGGACTCAGTGGCTAAGAGGTGATGATGCAGCATCTTAAACTAGCTGGACTCAGTGGTTAAGAGGTGATGCAGCATCTTTAACTAGCTGGACTCAGTGGTTAAGCGGTGATGCAGCATCTTAAACTAGCTGGACTCAGTGGTTAAGAGGTGATGATGCAGCATCTTAAACTAGCTGGACTCAGTGGTTAAGAGGTGATGCAGCATCTTAAACTAGCTGGACTCAGTGGTTAAGAGGTGATGATGCAGCATCTTAAACTAGCTGGACTCAGTGGTTAAGAGGTGATGATGCAGCATCTTAAACTAGCTGGACTCAGTGGTTAAGAGGTGATGATGCAGCATCTTAAACTATCTGGACTCAGTGGTTAAGAGGTGATGCAGCATCTTAAACTAGCTGGACTCAGTGGTTAAGAGGTGATGCAGCATCTTAAACTAGCTGGACTCAGTGGTTAAGAGGTGATGATGCAGCATCTTAAACTAGCTGGACTCAGTGGTTAAGAGGTGATGATGCAGCATCTTAAACTAGCTGGACTCAGTGGTTAAGAGGTGATGATGCAGCATCTTAAACTATCTGGACTCAGTGGTTAAGAGGTGATGCAGCATCTTAAACTAGCTGGACTCAGTGGTTAAGAGGTGATGCAGCATCTTAAACTAGCTGGACTCAGTGGTTAAGAGGTGATGCAGCATCTTAAACTAGCTGGACTCAGTGGTTAAGAGGTGATGATGCAGCATCTTAAACTATCTGGACTCAGTGGTTAAGAGGTGATGCAGCATCTTAAACTAGCTGGACTCAGTGGTTAAGAGGTGATGATGCAGCATCTTAAACTAGCTGGACTCAGTGGTTAAGAGATGATGATGCAGCATCTTAAACTAGCTGGACTCAGTGGCTAAGAGGTGATGATGCAGCATCTTAAACTAGCTGGACTCAGTGGTTAAGAGGTGATGCAGCATCTTAAACTAGCTGGACTCAGTGGTTAAGCGGTGATGCAGCATCTTAAACTAGCTGGACTCAGTGGTTAAGAGGTGATGATGCAGCATCTTAAACTAGCTGGACTCAGTGGTTAAGAGGTGATGCAGCATCTTAAACTAGCTGGACTCAGTGGTTAAGAGGTGATGCAGAATCTTAAACTAGCTGGACTCAGTGGTTAAGAGGTGATGATGCAGCATCTTAAACTAGCTGGACTCAGTGGTTAAGAGGTGATGTAGCATCTTAAACTAGCTGGACTCAGTGGTTAAGAGGTGATGATGCAGCATCTTAAACTAGCTGGACTCAGTGGTTAAGAGGTGATGCAGCATCTTAAACTAGCTGGACTCAGTGGTTAAGAGGTGATGCAGCATCTTAAACTAGCTGGACTCAGTGGTTAAGAGGTGATGCAGCATCTTAAACTAGCTGGACTCAGTGGTTAAGAGGTGATGATGCAGCATCTTAAACTAGCTGGACTCAGTGGTTAAGAGGTGATGATGCAGCATCTTAAACTAGCTGGACTCAGTGGTTAAGAGGTGATGATGCAGCATCTTAAACTAGTTGGACTCAGTGGTTAAGAGGTGATGATGCAGCATCTTAAACTAGCTGGACTCAGTGGTTAAGAGGTGATGATGCAGCATCTTAAACTAGCTGGACTCAGTGGTTAAGAGGTGATGATGCAGCATCTTAAACTAGCTGGACTCAGTGGTTAAGAGGTGATGCAGCATCTTAAACTAGCTGGACTCAGTGGTTAAGAGGTGATGCAGCATCTTAAACTAGCTGGACTCAGTGGTTAAGAGGTGATGCAGCATCTTAAACTAGCTGGACTCAGTGGTTAAGAGGTGATGATGCAGCATCTTAAACTAGCTGGACTCAGTGGTTAAGAGGTGATGATGCAGCATCTTAAACTAGCTGGACTCAGTGGTTAAGAGGTGATGATGCAGCATCTTAAACTAGTTGGACTCAGTGGTTAAGAGGTGATGATGCAGCATCTTAAACTAGCTGGACTCAGTGGTTAAGAGGTGATGATGCAGCATCTTAAACTAGCTGGACTCAGTGGTTAAGAGGTGATGCAGCATCTTAAACTAGCTGGACTCAGTGGTTAAGAGGTGATGATGCAGCATCTTAAACTAGCTGGACTCAGTGGTTAAGAGGTGATGATGCAGCATCTTAAACTAGCTGGACTCAGTGGTTAAGAGGTGGTGATGCAGCATCTTAAACTAGCTGGACTCAGTGGTTAAGAGGTGATGATGCAGCATCTTAAACTAGCTGGACTCAGTGTCTAAGAGGTGATGATGCAGCATATTAAACTAGCTGGACTCAGTGGTTAAGAGGTGATGAGCATCTTAAACTAGCTGGACTCAGTGGTTAAGAGGTGATGCAGCATCTTAAACTAGCTGGACTCAGTGGTTAAGAGGTGATGATGCAGCATCTTAAACTAGCTGGACTCAGTGGTTAAGAGGTGATGATGCAGCATCTTAAACTAGCTGGACTCAGTGGTTAAGATGTGATGCAGCATCTTAAACTAGCTGGACTCAGTGTCTAAGAGGTGATGCAGCATCTTAAACTAGCTGGACTCAGTGGTTAAGAGGTGATGCAGCATCTTAAACTAGCTGGACTCAGTGGTTAAGAGGTGATGCAGCATCTTAAACTAGCTGGACTCAGTGGTTAAGAGGTGATGATGCAGCATCTTAAACTAGCTGGACTCAGTGGTTAAGAGGTGATGATGCAGCATCTTAAACTAGCTGGACTCAGTGGTTAAGAGGTGATGATGCAGCATCTTAAACTAGCTGGACTCAGTGGTTAAGAGGTGATGCAGCATCTTAAACTAGCTGGACTCAGTGGTTAAGAGGTGATGATGCAGCATCTTAAACTAGCTGGACTCAGTGGTTAAGAGAGATGATGATGCAGCATCTTAAACTAGCTGGACTCAGTGGTTAAGAGGTGATGCAGCATCTTAAACTAGCTGGACTCAGTGGTTAAGAGGTGATGATGCAGCATCTTAAACTAGCTGGACTCAGTGGTTAAGAGGTGATGATGCAGCATCTTAAACTAGCTGGACTCAGTGGTTATGAGGTGATACAGTGATTTAGACTGTCTTAGTAAGGTTGCTGGCTTGAAATTTAGCACTTGTAAAAAGATATTCGCTTATGAAATAAAAACACATTCTAAACAGTCTTTTGCCATTCTAATGCCATTATCTGCATTGAAGGGCTATTTAGACTGTCTTAGTAAGGTTGCTGGCTTGAAATTTAGCACTTGTAAAAAGATATTCGCTTATGAAATAAAAACACATTCTAAACAGTCTTTTGCCATTCTAATGCCATTATCTGCATTGTAGGGCTATTTAGACTGTCTTAGTAAGGTTGCTGGCTTGAAATTTAGCACTTGTAAAAAGATATTCGCTTATGAAATAAAAACACATTCTAAACAGTCTTTTGCCATTCTAATGCCATTATCTGCATTGAAGGGCTATTTAGACTGTCTTAGTAAGGTTGCTGGCTTGAAATTTAGCACTTGTAAAAAGATATTCGCTTATGAAATAAAAACACATTCTAAACAGTCTTTTGCCATTCTAATGCCATTATCTGCATTGAAGGGCTATTTAGACTGTCTTAGTAAGGTTGCTGGCTTGAAATTTAGCACTTGTAAAAAGATATTCGCTTATGAAATAAAAACACATTCTAAACAGTCTTTTGCCATTCTAATGCCATTATCTGCATTGTAGGGCTATAGTAAGGTTGCAGGCTTGAAATTTAGCACTTGTAAAAAGATATTCGCTTATGAAATAAAAACACATTCTAAACAGTCTTTTGCCATTCTAATGCCATTATCTGCATTATAGGGCTATTTAGACTGTCTTAGTAAGGTTGCTGGCTTGAAATTTAGCACTTGTAAAAAGATATTCGCTTATGAAATAAAAACACATTCTAAACAGTGTTTTGCCATTCTAATGCCATTATCTGCATTGTAGGGCTATAGTAAGGTTGCAGGCTTGAAATTTAGCACTTGTAAAAAGATATTCGCTTATGAAATAAAAACACATTCTAAACAGTCTTTTGCCATTCTAATGCCATTATCTGCATTGTAGGGCTATTTAGACTGTCTTAGTAAGGTTGCTGGCTTGAAATTTAGCACTTGTAAAAAGATATTCGCTTATGAAATAAAAACACATTCTAAACAGTCTTTTGCCATTCTAATGCCATTATCTGCATTGTAGGGCTATTTAGACTGTCTTAGTAAGGTTGCTGGCTTGAAATTTAGCACTTGTAAAAAGATATTCGCTTATGAAATAAAAACACATTCTAAACAGTGTTTTGCCATTCTAATGCCATTATCTGCATTGTAGGGCTATAGTAAGGTTGCTGGCTTGAAATTTAGCACTTGTAAAAAGATATTCGCTTATGAAATAAAAACACATTCTAAACAGTCTTTTGCCATTCTAATGCCATTATCTGCATTGAAGGGCTATTTAGACTGTCTTAGTAAGGTTGCTGGCTTGAAATTTAGCACTTGTAAAAAGATATTCGCTTATGAAATAAAAACACATTCTAAACAGTCTTTTGCCATTCGAATGCCATTATCTGCATTGTAGGGCTATTTAGACTGTCTTAGTAAGGTTGCTGGCTTGAAATTTAGCACTTGTAAAAAGATATTCGCTTATGAAATAAAAACACATTCTAAACAGTCTTTTGCCATTCTAATGCCATTATCTGCATTGAAGGGCTATTTAGACTGTCTTAGTAAGGTTGCTGGCTTGAAATTTAGCACTTGTAAAAAGATATTCGCTTATGAAATAAAAACACATTCTAAACAGTCTTTTGCCATTCTAATGCCATTATCTGCATTGAAGGGCTATTTAGACTGTCTTAGTAAGGTTGCTGGCTTGAAATTTAGCACTTGTAAAAAGATATTCGCTTATGAAATAAAAACACATTCTAAACAGTCTTTTGCCATTCTAATGCCATTATCTGCATTGTAGGGCTATAGTAAGGTTGCAGGCTTGAAATTTAGCACTTGTAAAAAGATATTCGCTTATGAAATAAAAACACATTCTAAACAGTCTTTTGCCATTCTAATGCCATTATCTGCATTGTAGGGCTATTTAGACTGTCTTAGTAAGGTTGCTGGCTTGAAATTTAGCACTTGTAAAAAGATATTCGCTTATGAAATAAAAACACATTCTAAACAGTGTTTTGCCATTCTAATGCCATTATCTGCATTGTAGGGCTATAGTAAGGTTGCAGGCTTGAAATTTAGCACTTGTAAAAAGATATTCGCTTATGAAATAAAAACACATTCTAAACAGTCTTTTGCCATTCTAATGCCATTATCTGCATTGTAGGGCTATTTAGACTGTCTTAGTAAGGTTGCTGGCTTGAAATTTAGCACTTGTAAAAAGATATTCGCTTATGAAATAAAAACACATTCTAAACAGTCTTTTGCCATTCTAATGCCATTATCTGCATTGTAGGGCTATTTAGACTGTCTTAGTAAGGTTGCTGGCTTGAAATTTAGCACTTGTAAAAAGATATTCGCTTATGAAATAAAAACACATTCTAAACAGTGTTTTGCCATTCTAATGCCATTATCTGCATTGTAGGGCTATAGTAAGGTTGCTGGCTTGAAATTTAGCACTTGTAAAAAGATATTCGCTTATGAAATAAAAACACATTCTAAACAGTCTTTTGCCATTCTAATGCCATTATCTGCATTGAAGGGCTATTTAGACTGTCTTAGTAAGGTTGCAGGCTTGAAATTTAGCACTTGTAAAAAGATATTCGCTTATGAAATAAAAACACATTCTAAACAGTCTTTTGCCATTCTAATGCCATTATCTGCATTGTAGGGCTATTTAGACTGTCTTAGTAAGGTTGCTGGCTTGAAATTTAGCACTTGTAAAAAGATATTCGCTTATGAAATAAAAACACATTCTAAACAGTCTTTTGCCATTCTAATGCCATTATCTGCATTGTAGGGCTATAGTAAGGTTGCAGGCTTGAAATTTAGCACTTGTAAAAAGATATTCGCTTATGAAATAAAAACACATTCTAAACAGTCTTTTGCCATTCTAATGCCATTATCTGCATTGTAGGGCTATGGTAAGGTTGCAGGCTTGAAATTTAGCACTTGTAAAAAGATATTCGCTTATGAAATAAAAACACATTCTAAACAGTGTTTTGCCATTCTAATGCCATTATCTGCATTGTAGGGCTATAGTAAGGTTGCAGGCTTGAAATTTAGCACTTGTAAAAAGATATTCGCTTATGAAATAAAAACACATTCTAAACAGTCTTTTGCCATTCTAATGCCATTATCTCCATTGTAGGGCTATAGTAAGGTTGCAGGCTTGAAATTTAGCACTTGTAAAAAGATATTCGCTTATGAAATAAAAACACATTCTAAACAGTCTTTTGCCATTCTAATGCCATTATCTGCATTGAAGGGCTATTTAGACTGTCTTAGTAAGGTTGCTGGCTTGAAATTTAGCACTTGTAAAAAGATATTCGCTTATGAAATAAAAACACATTCTAAACAGTCTTTTGCCATTCTAATGCCATTATCTGCATTGTAGGGCTATGGTAAGGTTGCAGGCTTGAAATTTAGCACTTGTAAAAAGATATTCGCTTATGAAATAAAAACACATTCTAAACAGTGTTTTGCCATTCTAATGCCATTATCTGCATTGTAGGGCTATAGTAAGGTTGCAGGCTTGAAATTTAGCACTTGTAAAAAGATATTCGCTTATGAAATAAAAACACATTCTAAACAGTCTTTTGCCATTCTAATGCCATTATCTCCATTGTAGGGCTATAGTAAGGTTGCAGGCTTGAAATTTAGCACTTGTAAAAAGATATTCGCTTATGAAATAAAAACACATTCTAAACAGTCTTTTGCCATTCTAATGCCATTATCTGCATTGAAGGGCTATTTAGACTGTCTTAGTAAGGTTGCTGGCTTGAAATTTAGCACTTGTAAAAAGATATTCGCTTATGAAATAAAAACACATTCTAAACAGTCTTTTGCCATTCTAATGCCATTATCTGCATTGTAGGGCTATAGTAAGGTTGCAGGCTTGAAATTTAGCACTTGTAAAAAGATATTCGCTTATGAAATAAAAACACATTCTAAACAGTCTTTTGCCATTCTAATGCCATTATCTGCATTGTAGGGCTATAGTAAGGTTGCAGGCTTGAAATTTAGCACTTGTAAAAAGATATTCGCTTATGAAATAAAAACACATTCTAAACAGTCTTTTGCCATTCTAATGCCATTATCTGCATTGTAGGGCTATAGTAAGGTTGCAGGCTTGAAATTTAGCACTTGTAAAAAGATATTCGCTTATGAAATAAAAACACATTCTAAACAGTCTTTTGCCATTCTAATGCCATTATCTGCATTGAAGGGCTATTTAGACTGTCTTAGTAAGGTTGCTGGCTTGAAATTTAGCACTTGTAAAAAGATATTCGCTTATGAAATAAAAACACATTCTAAACAGTCTTTTGCCATTCTAATGCCATTATCTGCATTGAAGGGCTATTTAGACTGTCTTAGTAAGGTTGCTGGCTTGAAATTTAGCACTTGTAAAAAGATATTCGCTTATGAAATAAAAACACATTCTAAACAGTCTTTTGCCATTCTAATGCCATTATCTGCATTGTAGGGCTATAGTAAGGTTGCAGGCTTGAAATTTAGCACTTGTAAAAAGATATTCGCTTATGAAATAAAAACACATTCTAAACAGTCTTTTGCCATTCTAATGCCATTATCTGCATTGAAGGGCTATTTAGACTGTCTTAGTAAGGTTGCTGGCTTGAAATTTAGCACTTGTAAAAAGATATTCGCTTATGAAATAAAAACACATTCTAAACAGTCTTTTGCCATTCTAATGCCATTATCTGCATTGAAGGGCTATTTAGACTGTCTTAGTAAGGTTGCTGGCTTGAAATTTAGCACTTGTAAAAAGATATTCGCTTATGAAATAAAAACACATTCTAAACAGTCTTTTGCCATTCTAATGCCATTATCTGCATTGTAGGGCTATTTAGACTGTCTTAGTAAGGTTGCTGGCTTGAAATTTAGCACTTGTAAAAAGATATTCGCTTATGAAATAAAAACACATTCTAAACAGTGTTTTGCCATTCTAATGCCATTATCTGCATTGTAGGGCTATAGTAAGGTTGCAGGCTTGAAATTTAGCACTTGTAAAAAGATATTCGCTTATGAAATAAAAACACATTCTAAACAGTGTTTTGCCATTCTAATGCCATTATCTGCATTGTAGGGCTATTTAGACTGTCTTAGTAAGGTTGCTGGCTTGAAATTTAGCACTTGTAAAAAGATATTCGCTTATGAAATAAAAACACATTCTAAACAGTGTTTTGCCATTCTAATGCCATTATCTGCATTGTAGGGCTATAGTAAGGTTGCAGGCTTGAAATTTAGCACTTGTAAAAAGATATTCGCTTATGAAATAAAAACACATTCTAAACAGTCTTTTGCCATTCTAATGCCATTATCTGCATTGAAGGGCTATTTAGACTGTCTTGGTAAGGTTGCAGGCTTGAAATTTAGCACTTGTAAAAAGATATTCGCTTATGAAATAAAAACACATTCTAAACAGTCTTTTGCCATTCTAATGCCATTATCTGCATTGAAGGGCTATTTAGACTGTCTTAGTAAGGTTGCTGGCTTGAAATTTAGCACTTGTAAAAAGATATTCGCTTATGAAATAAAAACACATTCTAAACAGTCTTTTGCCATTCTAATGCCATTATCTGCATTGTAGGGCTATAGTAAGGTTGCAGGCTTGAAATTTAGCACTTGTAAAAAGATATTCGCTTATGAAATAAAAACACATTCTAAACAGTCTTTTGCCATTCTAATGCCATTATCTGCATTGTAGGGCTATAGTAAGGTTGCAGGCTTGAAATTTAGCACTTGTAAAAAGATATTCGCTTATGAAATAAAAACACATTCTAAACAGTCTTTTGCCATTCTAATGCCATTATCTGCATTGTAGGGCTATAGTAAGGTTGCTGGCTTGAAATTTAACACTTGTAAAAAGATATTCGCTTATGAAATAAAAACACATTCTAAACAGTCTTTTGCCATTCTAATGCCATTATCTGCATTGTAGGGCTATAGTAAGGTTGCAGGCTTGAAATTTAGCACTTGTAAAAAGATATTCGCTTATGAAATAAAAACACATTCTAAACAGTCTTTTGCCATTCTAATGCCATTATCTGCATTGTAGGGCTATTTAGACTGTCTTAGTAAGGTTGCTGGCTTGAAATTTAGCACTTGTAAAAAGATATTCGCTTATGAAATAAAAACACATTCTAAACAGTCTTTTGCCATTCTAATGCCATTATCTGCATTGTAGGGCTATTTAGACTGTCTTAGTAAGGTTGCTGGCTTGAAATTTAGCACTTGTAAAAAGATATTCGCTTATGAAATAAAAACACATTCTAAACAGTGTTTTGCCATTCTAATGCCATTATCTGCATTGTAGGGCTATAGTAAGGTTGCTGGCTTGAAATTTAGCACTTGTAAAAAGATATTCGCTTATGAAATAAAAACACATTCTAAACAGTATTTTGCCATTCTAATGCCATTATCTGCATTGTAGGGCTATAGTAAGGTTGCAGGCTTGAAATTTAGCACTTGTAAAAAGATATTCGCTTATGAAATAAAAACACATTCTAAACAGTCTTTTGCCATTCTAATGCCATTATCTGCATTGTAGGGCTATTTAGACTGTCTTAGTAAGGTTGCTGGCTTGAAATTTAGCACTTGTAAAAAGATATTCGCTTATGAAATAAAAACACATTCTAAACAGTCTTTTGCCATTCTAATGCCATTATCTGCATTGAAGGGCTATTTAGACTGTCTTAGTAAGGTTGCTGGCTTGAAATTTAGCACTTGTAAAAAGATATTCGCTTATGAAATAAAAACACATTCTAAACAGTGTTTTGCCATTCTAATGCCATTATCTGCATTGTAGGGCTATAGTAAGGTTGCAGGCTTGAAATTTAGCACTTGTAAAAAGATATTCGCTTATGAAATAAAAACACATTCTAAACAGTCTTTTGCCATTTTAATGCCATTATCTGCATTGTAGGGCTATTTAGACTGTCTTAGTAAGGTTGCTGGCTTGAAATTTAGCACTTGTAAAAAGATATTCGCTTATGAAATAAAAACACATTCTAAACAGTCTTTTGCCATTCTAATGCCATTATCTGCATTGAAGGGCTATTTAGACTGTCTTAGTAAGGTTGCTGGCTTGAAATTTAGCACTTGTAAAAAGATATTCGCTTATGAAATAAAAACACATTCTAAACAGTCTTTTGCCATTCTAATGCCATTATCTGCATTGTAGGGCTATTTAGACTGTCTTAGTAAGGTTGCTGGCTTGAAATTTAGCACTTGTAAAAAGATATTCGCTTATGAAATAAAAACACATTCTAAACAGTCTTTTGCCATTCTAATGCCATTATCTGCATTGTAGGGCTATTTAGACTGTCTTAGTAAGGTTGCTGGCTTGAAATTTAGCACTTGTAAAAAGATATTCGCTTATGAAATAAAAACACATTCTAAACAGTCTTTTGCCATTCTAATGCCATTATCTGCATTGTAGGGCTATTTAGACTGTCTTAGTAAGGTTGCTGGCTTGAAATTTAGCACTTGTAAAAAGATATTCGCTTATGAAATAAAAACACATTCTAAACAGTGTTTTGCCATTCTAATGCCATTATCTGCATTGTAGGGCTATAGTAAGGTTGCAGGCTTGAAATTTAGCACTTGTAAAAAGATATTCGCTTATGAAATAAAAACACATTCTAAACAGTGTTTTGCCATTCTAATGCCATTATCTGCATTGTAGGGCTATTTAGACTGTCTTAGTAAGGTTGCTGGCTTGAAATTTAGCACTTGTAAAAAGATATTCGCTTATGAAATAAAAACACATTCTAAACAGTGTTTTGCCATTCTAATGCCATTATCTGCATTGTAGGGCTATAGTAAGGTTGCAGGCTTGAAATTTAGCACTTGTAAAAAGATATTCGCTTATGAAATAAAAACACATTCTAAACAGTCTTTTGCCATTCTAATGCCATTATCTGCATTGAAGGGCTATTTAGACTGTCTTAGTAAGGTTGCTGGCTTGAAATTTAGCACTTGTAAAAAGATATTCGCTTATGAAATAAAAACACATTCTAAACAGTCTTTTGCCATTCTAATGCCATTATCTGCATTGAAGGGCTATTTAGACTGTCTTAGTAAGGTTGCTGGCTTGAAATTTAGCACTTGTAAAAAGATATTCGCTTATGAAATAAAAACACATTCTAAACAGTCTTTTGCCATTCTAATGCCATTATCTGCATTGTAGGGCTATAGTAAGGTTGCAGGCTTGAAATTTAGCACTTGTAAAAAGATATTCGCTTATGAAATAAAAACACATTCTAAACAGTCTTTTGCCATTCTAATGCCATTATCTGCATTGTAGGGCTATAGTAAGGTTGCAGGCTTGAAATTTAGCACTTGTAAAAAGATATTCGCTTATGAAATAAAAACACATTCTAAACAGTCTTTTGCCATTCTAATGCCATTATCTGCATTGTAGGGCTATAGTAAGGTTGCAGGCTTGAAATTTAGCACTTGTAAAAAGATATTCGCTTATGAAATAAAAACACATTCTAAACAGTCTTTTGCCATTCTAATGCCATTATCTGCATTGTAGGGCTATAGTAAGGTTGCAGGCTTGAAATTTAGCACTTGTAAAAAGATATTCGCTTATGAAATAAAAACACATTCTAAACAGTCTTTTGCCATTCTAATGCCATTATCTGCATTGTAGGGCTATAGTAAGGTTGCAGGCTTGAAATTTAGCACTTGTAAAAAGATATTCGCTTATGAAATAAAAACACATTCTAAACAGTCTTTTGCCATTCTAATGCCATTATCTGCATTGTAGGGCTATAGTAAGGTTGCTGGCTTGAAATTTAGCACTTGTAAAAAGATATTCGCTTATGAAATAAAAACACATTCTAAACAGTCTTTTGCCATTCTAATGCCATTATCTGCATTGAAGGGCTATTTAGACTGTCTTAGTAAGGTTGCTGGCTTGAAATTTAGCACTTGTAAAAAGATATTCGCTTATGAAATAAAAACACATTCTAAACAGTCTTTTGCCATTCTAATGCCATTATCTGCATTGTAGGGCTATAGTAAGGTTGCAGGCTTGAAATTTAGCACTTGTAAAAAGATATTCGCTTATGAAATAAAAACACATTCTAAACAGTCTTTTGCCATTCTAATGCCATTATCTGCATTGTAGGGCTATTTAGACTGTCTTAGTAAGGTTGCTGGCTTGAAATTTAGCACTTGTAAAAAGATATTCGCTTATGAAATAAAAACACATTCTAAACAGTGTTTTGCCATTCTAATGCCATTATCTGCATTGTAGGGCTATAGTAAGGTTGCAGGCTTGAAATTTAGCACTTGTAAAAAGATATTCGCTTATGAAATAAAAACACATTCTAAACAGTCTTTTGCCATTCTAATGCCATTATCTGCATTGTAGGGCTATTTAGACTGTCTTAGTAAGGTTGCTGGCTTGAAATTTAGCACTTGTAAAAAGATATTCGCTTATGAAATAAAAACACATTCTAAACAGTGTTTTGCCATTCTAATGCCATTATCTGCATTGTAGGGCTATAGTAAGGTTGCTGGCTTGAAATTTAGCACTTGTAAAAAGATATTCGCTTATGAAATAAAAACACATTCTAAACAGTCTTTTGCCATTCTAATGCCATTATCTGCATTGAAGGGCTATTTAGACTGTCTTAGTAAGGTTGCAGGCTTGAAATTTAGCACTTGTAAAAAGATATTCGCTTATGAAATAAAAACACATTCTAAACAGTCTTTTGCCATTCTAATGCCATTATCTGCATTGTAGGGCTATTTAGACTGTCTTAGTAAGGTTGCTGGCTTGAAATTTAGCACTTGTAAAAAGATATTCGCTTATGAAATAAAAACACATTCTAAACAGTCTTTTGCCATTCTAATGCCATTATCTGCATTGTAGGGCTATAGTAAGGTTGCAGGCTTGAAATTTAGCACTTGTAAAAAGATATTCGCTTATGAAATAAAAACACATTCTAAACAGTCTTTTGCCATTCTAATGCCATTATCTGCATTGTAGGGCTATGGTAAGGTTGCAGGCTTGAAATTTAGCACTTGTAAAAAGATATTCGCTTATGAAATAAAAACACATTCTAAACAGTGTTTTGCCATTCTAATGCCATTATCTGCATTGTAGGGCTATAGTAAGGTTGCAGGCTTGAAATTTAGCACTTGTAAAAAGATATTCGCTTATGAAATAAAAACACATTCTAAACAGTCTTTTGCCATTCTAATGCCATTATCTCCATTGTAGGGCTATAGTAAGGTTGCAGGCTTGAAATTTAGCACTTGTAAAAAGATATTCGCTTATGAAATAAAAACACATTCTAAACAGTCTTTTGCCATTCTAATGCCATTATCTGCATTGAAGGGCTATTTAGACTGTCTTAGTAAGGTTGCTGGCTTGAAATTTAGCACTTGTAAAAAGATATTCGCTTATGAAATAAAAACACATTCTAAACAGTCTTTTGCCATTCTAATGCCATTATCTGCATTGTAGGGCTATAGTAAGGTTGCAGGCTTGAAATTTAGCACTTGTAAAAAGATATTCGCTTATGAAATAAAAACACATTCTAAACAGTCTTTTGCCATTCTAATGCCATTATCTGCATTGTAGGGCTATAGTAAGGTTGCAGGCTTGAAATTTAGCACTTGTAAAAAGATATTCGCTTATGAAATAAAAACACATTCTAAACAGTCTTTTGCCATTCTAATGCCATTATCTGCATTGTAGGGCTATAGTAAGGTTGCAGGCTTGAAATTTAGCACTTGTAAAAAGATATTCGCTTATGAAATAAAAACACATTCTAAACAGTCTTTTGCCATTCTAATGCCATTATCTGCATTGAAGGGCTATTTAGACTGTCTTAGTAAGGTTGCTGGCTTGAAATTTAGCACTTGTAAAAAGATATTCGCTTATGAAATAAAAACACATTCTAAACAGTCTTTTGCCATTCTAATGCCATTATCTGCATTGAAGGGCTATTTAGACTGTCTTAGTAAGGTTGCTGGCTTGAAATTTAGCACTTGTAAAAAGATATTCGCTTATGAAATAAAAACACATTCTAAACAGTCTTTTGCCATTCTAATGCCATTATCTGCATTGTAGGGCTATAGTAAGGTTGCAGGCTTGAAATTTAGCACTTGTAAAAAGATATTCGCTTATGAAATAAAAACACATTCTAAACAGTCTTTTGCCATTCTAATGCCATTATCTGCATTGAAGGGCTATTTAGACTGTCTTAGTAAGGTTGCTGGCTTGAAATTTAGCACTTGTAAAAAGATATTCGCTTATGAAATAAAAACACATTCTAAACAGTCTTTTGCCATTCTAATGCCATTATCTGCATTGAAGGGCTATTTAGACTGTCTTAGTAAGGTTGCTGGCTTGAAATTTAGCACTTGTAAAAAGATATTCGCTTATGAAATAAAAACACATTCTAAACAGTCTTTTGCCATTCTAATGCCATTATCTGCATTGTAGGGCTATAGTAAGGTTGCAGGCTTGAAATTTAGCACTTGTAAAAAGATATTCGCTTATGAAATAAAAACACATTAACAGTCTTTTGCCATTCTAATGCCATTATCTGCATTGTAGGGCTATTTAGACTGTCTTAGTAAGGTTGCTGGCTTGAAATTTAGCACTTGTAAAAAGATATTCGCTTATGAAATAAAAACACATTCTAAACAGTGTTTTGCCATTCTAATGCCATTATCTGCATTGTAGGGCTATTTAGACTGTCTTAGTAAGGTTGCTGGCTTGAAATTTAGCACTTGTAAAAAGATATTCGCTTATGAAATAAAAACACATTCTAAACAGTGTTTTGCCATTCTAATGCCATTATCTGCATTGTAGGGCTATAGTAAGGTTGCAGGCTTGAAATTTAGCACTTGTAAAAAGATATTCGCTTATGAAATAAAAACACATTCTAAACAGTCTTTTGCCATTCTAATGCCATTATCTGCATTGAAGGGCTATTTAGACTGTCTTAGTAAGGTTGCTGGCTTGAAATTTAGCACTTGTAAAAAGATATTCGCTTATGAAATAAAAACACATTCTAAACAGTCTTTTGCCATTCTAATGCCATTATCTGCATTGAAGGGCTATTTAGACTGTCTTAGTAAGGTTGCTGGCTTGAAATTTAGCACTTGTAAAAAGATATTCGCTTATGAAATAAAAACACATTCTAAACAGTCTTTTGCCATTCTAATGCCATTATCTGCATTGTAGGGCTATAGTAAGGTTGCAGGCTTGAAATTTAGCACTTGTAAAAAGATATTCGCTTATGAAATAAAAACACATTCTAAACAGTCTTTTGCCATTCTAATGCCATTATCTGCATTGTAGGGCTATAGTAAGGTTGCAGGCTTGAAATTTAGCACTTGTAAAAAGATATTCGCTTATGAAATAAAAACACATTCTAAACAGTCTTTTGCCATTCTAATGCCATTATCTGCATTGTAGGGCTATAGTAAGGTTGCAGGCTTGAAATTTAGCACTTGTAAAAAGATATTCGCTTATGAAATAAAAACACATTCTAAACAGTCTTTTGCCATTCTAATGCCATTATCTGCATTGTAGGGCTATAGTAAGGTTGCAGGCTTGAAATTTAGCACTTGTAAAAAGATATTCGCTTATGAAATAAAAACACATTCTAAACAGTCTTTTGCCATTCTAATGCCATTATCTGCATTGTAGGGCTATTTAGACTGTCTTAGTAAGGTTGCTGGCTTGAAATTTAGCACTTGTAAAAAGATATTCGCTTATGAAATAAAAACACATTCTAAACAGTCTTTTGCCATTCTAATGCCATTATCTGCATTGTAGGGCTATAGTAAGGTTGCTGGCTTGAAATTTAGCACTTGTAAAAAGATATTCGCTTATGAAATAAAAACACATTCTAAACAGTCTTTTGCCATTCTAATGCCATTATCTGCATTGTAGGGCTATAGTAAGGTTGCAGGCTTGAAATTTAGCACTTGTAAAAAGATATTCGCTTATGAAATAAAAACACATTCTAAACAGTCTTTTGCCATTCTAATGCCATTATCTGCATTGTAGGGCTATTTAGACTGTCTTAGTAAGGTTGCTGGCTTGAAATTTAGCACTTGTAAAAAGATATTCGCTTATGAAATAAAAACACATTCTAAACAGTCTTTTGCCATTCTAATGCCATTATCTGCATTGAAGGGCTATTTAGACTGTCTTAGTAAGGTTGCTGGCTTGAAATTTAGCACTTGTAAAAAGATATTCGCTTATGAAATAAAAACACATTCTAAACAGTGTTTTGCCATTCTAATGCCATTATCTGCATTGTAGGGCTATAGTAAGGTTGCAGGCTTGAAATTTAGCACTTGTAAAAAGATATTCGCTTATGAAATAAAAACACATTCTAAACAGTCTTTTGCCATTCTAATGCCATTATCTGCATTGTAGGGCTATAGTAAGGTTGCAGGCTTGAAATTTAGCACTTGTAAAAAGATATTCGCTTATGAAATAAAAACACATTCTAAACAGTCTTTTGCCATTCTAATGCCATTATCTGCATTGTAGGGCTATTTAGACTGTCTTAGTAAGGTTGCTGGCTTGAAATTTAGCACTTGTAAAAAGATATTCGCTTATGAAATAAAAACACATTCTAAACAGTCTTTTGCCATTCTAATGCCATTATCTGCATTGAAGGGCTATTTAGACTGTCTTAGTAAGGTTGCTGGCTTGAAATTTAGCACTTGTAAAAAGATATTCGCTTATGAAATAAAAACACATTCTAAACAGTGTTTTGCCATTCTAATGCCATTATCTGCATTGTAGGGCTATAGTAAGGTTGCTGGCATGAAATTTAGCACTTGTAAAAAGATATTCGCTTATGAAATAAAAACACATTCTAAACAGTCTTTTGCCATTCTAATGCCATTATCTGCATTGTAGGGCTATAGTAAGGTTGCAGGCTTGAAATTTAGCACTTGTAAAAAGATATTCGCTTATGAAATAAAAACACATTCTAAACAGTCTTTTGCCATTCTAATGCCATTATCTGCATTGAAGGGCTATTTAGACTGTCTTAGTAAGGTTGCTGGCTTGAAATTTAGCACTTGTAAAAAGATATTCGCTTATGAAATAAAAACACATTCTAAACAGTCTTTTGCCATTCTAATGCCATTATCTGCATTGTAGGGCTATAGTAAGGTTGCAGGCTTGAAATTTAGCACTTGTAAAAAGATATTCGCTTATGAAATAAAAACACATTCTAAACAGTATTTTGCCATTCTAATGCCATTATCTGCATTGTAGGGCTATAGTAAGGTTGCAGGCTTGAAATTTAGCACTTGTAAAAAGATATTCGCTTATGAAATAAAAACACATTCTAAACAGTCTTTTGCCATTCTAATGCCATTATCTGCATTGTAGGGCTATTTAGACTGTCTTAGTAAGGTTGCTGGCTTGAAATTTAGCACTTGTAAAAAGATATTCGCTTATGAAATAAAAACACATTCTAAACAGTCTTTTGCCATTCTAATGCCATTATCTGCATTGTAGGGCTATTTAGACTGTCTTAGTAAGGTTGCTGGCTTGAAATTTAGCACTTGTAAAAAGATATTCGCTTATGAAATAAAAACACATTCTAAACAGTCTTTTGCCATTCTAATGCCATTATCTGCATTGAAGGGCTATTTAGACTGTCTTAGTAAGGTTGCTGGCTTGAAATTTAGCACTTGTAAAAAGATATTCGCTTATGAAATAAAAACACATTCTAAACAGTCTTTTGCCATTCTAATGCCATTATCTGCATTGAAGGGCTATTTAGACTGTCTTAGTAAGGTTGCTGGCTTGAAATTTAGCACTTGTAAAAAGATATTCGCTTATGAAATAAAAACACATTCTAAACAGTCTTTTGCCATTCTAATGCCATTATCTGCATTGAAGGGCTATTTAGACTGTCTTAGTAAGGTTGCTGGCTTGAAATTTAGCACTTGTAAAAAGATATTCGCTTATGAAATAAAAACACATTCTAAACAGTCTTTTGCCATTCTAATGCCATTATCTGCATTGTAGGGCTATAGTAAGGTTGCAGGCTTGAAATTTAGCACTTGTAAAAAGATATTCGCTTATGAAATAAAAACACATTCTAAACAGTCTTTTGCCATTCTAATGCCATTATCTGCATTGTAGGGCTATTTAGACTGTCTTAGTAAGGTTGCTGGCTTGAAATTTAGCACTTGTAAAAAGATATTCGCTTATGAAATAAAAACACATTCTAAACAGTGTTTTGCCATTCTAATGCCATTATCTGCATTGTAGGGCTATTTAGACTGTCTTAGTAAGGTTGCTGGCTTGAAATTTAGCACTTGTAAAAAGATATTCGCTTATGAAATAAAAACACATTCTAAACAGTCTTTTGCCATTCTAATGCCATTATCTGCATTGTAGGGCTATTTAGACTGTCTTAGTAAGGTTGCTGGCTTGAAATTTAGCACTTGTAAAAAGATATTTGCTTATGAAATAAAAACACATTCTAAACAGTCTTTTGCCATTCTAATGCCATTATCTGCATTGAAGGGCTATTTAGACTGTCTTAGTAAGGTTGCTGGCTTGAAATTTAGCACTTGTAAAAAGATATTCGCTTATGAAATAAAAACACATTCTAAACAGTCTTTTGCCATTCTAATGCCATTATCTGCATTGTAGGGCTATTTAGACTGTCTTAGTAAGGTTGCTGGCTTGAAATTTAGCACTTGTAAAAAGATATTCGCTTATGAAATAAAAACACATTCTAAACAGTCTTTTGCCATTCTAATGCCATTATCTGCATTGTAGGGCTATTTAGACTGTCTTAGTAAGGTTGCTGGCTTGAAATTTAGCACTTGTAAAAAGATATTCGCTTATGAAATAAAAACACATTCTAAACAGTCTTTTGCCATTCTAATGCCATTATCTGCATTGTAGGGCTATTTAGACTGTCTTAGTAAGGTTGCTGGCTTGAAATTTAGCACTTGTAAAAAGATATTCGCTTATGAAATAAAAACACATTCTAAACAGTCTTTTGCCATTCTAATGCCATTATCTGCATTGTAGGGCTATTTAGACTGTCTTAGTAAGGTTGCTGGCTTGAAATTTAGCACTTGTAAAAAGATATTCGCTTATGAAATAAAAACACATTCTAAACAGTGTTTTGCCATTCTAATGCCATTATCTGCATTGTAGGGCTATAGTAAGGTTGCAGGCTTGAAATTTAGCACTTGTAAAAAGATATTCGCTTATGAA
Organism: Notolepis coatsorum; assembly: GCF_963971535.1. Taxonomy (NCBI): domain Eukaryota; kingdom Metazoa; phylum Chordata; class Actinopteri; order Aulopiformes; family Paralepididae; genus Notolepis; species Notolepis coatsorum. The sequence continues at coordinate 37,830 of NW_028169574.1, read as the reverse complement.
ATAAAAACACATTCTAAACAGTGTTTTGCCATTCTAATGCCATTATCTGCATTGTAGGGCTATTTAGACTGTCTTAGTAAGGTTGCTGGCTTGAAATTTAGCACTTGTAAAAAGATATTCGCTTATGAAATAAAAACACATTCTAAACAGTGTTTTGCCATTCTAATGCCATTATCTGCATTGTAGGGCTATAGTAAGGTTGCAGGCTTGAAATTTAGCACTTGTAAAAAGATATTCGCTTATGAAATAAAAACACATTCTAAACAGTCTTTTGCCATTCTAATGCCATTATCTGCATTGAAGGGCTATTTAGACTGTCTTAGTAAGGTTGCTGGCTTGAAATTTAGCACTTGTAAAAAGATATTCGCTTATGAAATAAAAACACATTCTAAACAGTCTTTTGCCATTCTAATGCCATTATCTGCATTGAAGGGCTATTTAGACTGTCTTAGTAAGGTTGCTGGCTTGAAATTTAGCACTTGTAAAAAGATATTCGCTTATGAAATAAAAACACATTCTAAACAGTCTTTTGCCATTCTAATGCCATTATCTGCATTGTAGGGCTATAGTAAGGTTGCAGGCTTGAAATTTAGCACTTGTAAAAAGATATTCGCTTATGAAATAAAAACACATTCTAAACAGTCTTTTGCCATTCTAATGCCATTATCTGCATTGTAGGGCTATAGTAAGGTTGCAGGCTTGAAATTTAGCACTTGTAAAAAGATATTCGCTTATGAAATAAAAACACATTCTAAACAGTCTTTTGCCATTCTAATGCCATTATCTGCATTGTAGGGCTATAGTAAGGTTGCAGGCTTGAAATTTAGCACTTGTAAAAAGATATTCGCTTATGAAATAAAAACACATTCTAAACAGTCTTTTGCCATTCTAATGCCATTATCTGCATTGTAGGGCTATAGTAAGGTTGCAGGCTTGAAATTTAGCACTTGTAAAAAGATATTCGCTTATGAAATAAAAACACATTCTAAACAGTCTTTTGCCATTCTAATGCCATTATCTGCATTGTAGGGCTATTTAGACTGTCTTAGTAAGGTTGCTGGCTTGAAATTTAGCACTTGTAAAAAGATATTCGCTTATGAAATAAAAACACATTCTAAACAGTCTTTTGCCATTCTAATGCCATTATCTGCATTGTAGGGCTATAGTAAGGTTGCTGGCTTGAAATTTAGCACTTGTAAAAAGATATTCGCTTATGAAATAAAAACACATTCTAAACAGTCTTTTGCCATTCTAATGCCATTATCTGCATTGTAGGGCTATAGTAAGGTTGCAGGCTTGAAATTTAGCACTTGTAAAAAGATATTCGCTTATGAAATAAAAACACATTCTAAACAGTCTTTTGCCATTCTAATGCCATTATCTGCATTGTAGGGCTATTTAGACTGTCTTAGTAAGGTTGCTGGCTTGAAATTTAGCACTTGTAAAAAGATATTCGCTTATGAAATAAAAACACATTCTAAACAGTCTTTTGCCATTCTAATGCCATTATCTGCATTGAAGGGCTATTTAGACTGTCTTAGTAAGGTTGCTGGCTTGAAATTTAGCACTTGTAAAAAGATATTCGCTTATGAAATAAAAACACATTCTAAACAGTGTTTTGCCATTCTAATGCCATTATCTGCATTGTAGGGCTATAGTAAGGTTGCAGGCTTGAAATTTAGCACTTGTAAAAAGATATTCGCTTATGAAATAAAAACACATTCTAAACAGTCTTTTGCCATTCTAATGCCATTATCTGCATTGTAGGGCTATAGTAAGGTTGCAGGCTTGAAATTTAGCACTTGTAAAAAGATATTCGCTTATGAAATAAAAACACATTCTAAACAGTCTTTTGCCATTCTAATGCCATTATCTGCATTGTAGGGCTATTTAGACTGTCTTAGTAAGGTTGCTGGCTTGAAATTTAGCACTTGTAAAAAGATATTCGCTTATGAAATAAAAACACATTCTAAACAGTCTTTTGCCATTCTAATGCCATTATCTGCATTGAAGGGCTATTTAGACTGTCTTAGTAAGGTTGCTGGCTTGAAATTTAGCACTTGTAAAAAGATATTCGCTTATGAAATAAAAACACATTCTAAACAGTGTTTTGCCATTCTAATGCCATTATCTGCATTGTAGGGCTATAGTAAGGTTGCTGGCATGAAATTTAGCACTTGTAAAAAGATATTCGCTTATGAAATAAAAACACATTCTAAACAGTCTTTTGCCATTCTAATGCCATTATCTGCATTGTAGGGCTATAGTAAGGTTGCAGGCTTGAAATTTAGCACTTGTAAAAAGATATTCGCTTATGAAATAAAAACACATTCTAAACAGTCTTTTGCCATTCTAATGCCATTATCTGCATTGAAGGGCTATTTAGACTGTCTTAGTAAGGTTGCTGGCTTGAAATTTAGCACTTGTAAAAAGATATTCGCTTATGAAATAAAAACACATTCTAAACAGTCTTTTGCCATTCTAATGCCATTATCTGCATTGTAGGGCTATAGTAAGGTTGCAGGCTTGAAATTTAGCACTTGTAAAAAGATATTCGCTTATGAAATAAAAACACATTCTAAACAGTATTTTGCCATTCTAATGCCATTATCTGCATTGTAGGGCTATAGTAAGGTTGCAGGCTTGAAATTTAGCACTTGTAAAAAGATATTCGCTTATGAAATAAAAACACATTCTAAACAGTCTTTTGCCATTCTAATGCCATTATCTGCATTGTAGGGCTATTTAGACTGTCTTAGTAAGGTTGCTGGCTTGAAATTTAGCACTTGTAAAAAGATATTCGCTTATGAAATAAAAACACATTCTAAACAGTCTTTTGCCATTCTAATGCCATTATCTGCATTGTAGGGCTATTTAGACTGTCTTAGTAAGGTTGCTGGCTTGAAATTTAGCACTTGTAAAAAGATATTCGCTTATGAAATAAAAACACATTCTAAACAGTCTTTTGCCATTCTAATGCCATTATCTGCATTGAAGGGCTATTTAGACTGTCTTAGTAAGGTTGCTGGCTTGAAATTTAGCACTTGTAAAAAGATATTAGCTTATGAAATAAAAACACATTCTAAACAGTCTTTTGCCATTCTAATGCCATTATCTGCATTGAAGGGCTATTTAGACTGTCTTAGTAAGGTTGCTGGCTTGAAATTTAGCACTTGTAAAAATATATTCGCTTATGAAATAAAAACACATTCTAAACAGTCTTTTGCCATTCTAATGCCATTATCTGCATTGTAGGGCTATAGTAAGGTTGCAGGCTTGAAATTTAGCACTTGTAAAAAGATATTCGCTTATGAAATAAAAACACATTCTAAACAGTCTTTTGCCATTCTAATGCCATTATCTGCATTGTAGGGCTATTTAGACTGTCTTAGTAAGGTTGCTGGCTTGAAATTTAGCACTTGTAAAAAGATATTCGCTTATGAAATAAAAACACATTCTAAACAGTGTTTTGCCATTCTAATGCCATTATCTGCATTGTAGGGCTATTTAGACTGTCTTAGTAAGGTTGCTGGCTTGAAATTTAGCACTTGTAAAAAGATATTCGCTTATGAAATAAAAACACATTCTAAACAGTCTTTTGCCATTCTAATGCCATTATCTGCATTGTAGGGCTATTTAGACTGTCTTAGTAAGGTTGCTGGCTTGAAATTTAGCACTTGTAAAAAGATATTCGCTTATGAAATAAAAACACATTCTAAACAGTCTTTTGCCATTCTAATGCCATTATCTGCATTGTAGGGCTATTTAGACTGTCTTAGTAAGGTTGCTGGCTTGAAATTTAGCACTTGTAAAAAGATATTCGCTTATGAAATAAAAACACATTCTAAACAGTCTTTTGCCATTCTAATGCCATTATCTGCATTGTAGGGCTATTTAGACTGTCTTAGTAAGGTTGCTGGCTTGAAATTTAGCACTTGTAAAAAGATATTCGCTTATGAAATAAAAACACATTCTAAACAGTGTTTTGCCATTCTAATGCCATTATCTGCATTGTAGGGCTATAGTAAGGTTGCAGGCTTGAAATTTAGCACTTGTAAAAAGATATTCGCTTATGAAATAAAAACACATTCTAAACAGTGTTTTGCCATTCTAATGCCATTATCTGCATTGTAGGGCTATTTAGACTGTCTTAGTAAGGTTGCTGGCTTGAAATTTAGCACTTGTAAAAAGATATTCGCTTATGAAATAAAAACACATTCTAAACAGTGTTTTGCCATTCTAATGCCATTATCTGCATTGTAGGGCTATAGTAAGGTTGCAGGCTTGAAATTTAGCACTTGTAAAAAGATATTCGCTTATGAAATAAAAACACATTCTAAACAGTCTTTTGCCATTCTAATGCCATTATCTGCATTGAAGGGCTATTTAGACTGTCTTAGTAAGGTTGCTGGCTTGAAATTTAGCACTTGTAAAAAGATATTCGCTTATGAAATAAAAACACATTCTAAACAGTCTTTTGCCATTCTAATGCCATTATCTGCATTGAAGGGCTATTTAGACTGTCTTAGTAAGGTTGCTGGCTTGAAATTTAGCACTTGTAAAAAGATATTCGCTTATGAAATAAAAACACATTCTAAACAGTCTTTTGCCATTCTAATGCCATTATCTGCATTGAAGGGCTATTTAGACTGTCTTAGTAAGGTTGCTGGCTTGAAATTTAGCACTTGTAAAAAGATATTCGCTTATGAAATAAAAACACATTCTAAACAGTCTTTTGCCATTCTAATGCCATTATCTGCATTGTAGGGCTATAGTAAGGTTGCAGGCTTGAAATTTAGCACTTGTAAAAAGATATTCGCTTATGAAATAAAAACACATTCTAAACAGTCTTTTGCCATTCTAATGCCATTATCTGCATTGTAGGGCTATTTAGACTGTCTTAGTAAGGTTGCTGGCTTGAAATTTAGCACTTGTAAAAAGATATTCGCTTATGAAATAAAAACACATTCTAAACAGTGTTTTGCCATTCTAATGCCATTATCTGCATTGTAGGGCTATTTAGACTGTCTTAGTAAGGTTGCTGGCTTGAAATTTAGCACTTGTAAAAAGATATTCGCTTATGAAATAAAAACACATTCTAAACAGTCTTTTGCCATTCTAATGCCATTATCTGCATTGTAGGGCTATTTAGACTGTCTTAGTAAGGTTGCTGGCTTGAAATTTAGCACTTGTAAAAAGATATTTGCTTATGAAATAAAAACACATTCTAAACAGTCTTTTGCCATTCTAATGCCATTATCTGCATTGAAGGGCTATTTAGACTGTCTTAGTAAGGTTGCTGGCTTGAAATTTAGCACTTGTAAAAAGATATTCGCTTATGAAATAAAAACACATTCTAAACAGTCTTTTGCCATTCTAATGCCATTATCTGCATTGTAGGGCTATTTAGACTGTCTTAGTAAGGTTGCTGGCTTGAAATTTAGCACTTGTAAAAAGATATTCGCTTATGAAATAAAAACACATTCTAAACAGTCTTTTGCCATTCTAATGCCATTATCTGCATTGTAGGGCTATTTAGACTGTCTTAGTAAGGTTGCTGGCTTGAAATTTAGCACTTGTAAAAAGATATTCGCTTATGAAATAAAAACACATTCTAAACAGTGTTTTGCCATTCTAATGCCATTATCTGCATTGTAGGGCTATAGTAAGGTTGCAGGCTTGAAATTTAGCACTTGTAAAAAGATATTCGCTTATGAAATAAAAACACATTCTAAACAGTCTTTTGCCATTCTAATGCCATTATCTGCATTGTAGGGCTATTTAGACTGTCTTAGTAAGGTTGCTGGCTTGAAATTTAGCACTTGTAAAAAGATATTCGCTTATGAAATAAAAACACATTCTAAACAGTCTTTTGCCATTCTAATGCCATTATCTGCATTGTAGGGCTATAGTAAGGTTGCAGGCTTGAAATTTAGCACTTGTAAAAAGATATTCGCTTATGAAATAAAAACACATTCTAAACAGTCTTTTGCCATTCTAATGCCATTATCTGCATTGTAGGGCTATAGTAAGGTTGCAGGCTTGAAATTTAGCACTTGTAAAAAGATATTCGCTTATGAAATAAAAACACATTCTAAACAGTGTTTTGCCATTCTAATGCCATTATCTGCATTGTAGGGCTATTTAGACTGTCTTAGTAAGGTTGCTGGCTTGAAATTTAGCACTTGTAAAAAGATATTCGCTTATGAAATAAAAACACATTCTAAACAGTGTTTTGCCATTCTAATGCCATTATCTGCATTGTAGGGCTATAGTAAGGTTGCAGGCTTGAAATTTAGCACTTGTAAAAAGATATTCGCTTATGAAATAAAAACACATTCTAAACAGTCTTTTGCCATTCTAATGCCATTATCTGCATTGAAGGGCTATTTAGACTGTCTTAGTAAGGTTGCTGGCTTGAAATTTAGCACTTGTAAAAAGATATTCGCTTATGAAATAAAAACACATTCTAAACAGTCTTTTGCCATTCTAATGCCATTATCTGCATTGAAGGGCTATTTAGACTGTCTTAGTAAGGTTGCTGGCTTGAAATTTAGCACTTGTAAAAAGATATTCGCTTATGAAATAAAAACACATTCTAAACAGTCTTTTGCCATTCTAATGCCATTATCTGCATTGTAGGGCTATAGTAAGGTTGCAGGCTTGAAATTTAGCACTTGTAAAAAGATATTCGCTTATGAAATAAAAACACATTCTAAACAGTCTTTTGCCATTCTAATGCCATTATCTGCATTGTAGGGCTATAGTAAGGTTGCAGGCTTGAAATTTAGCACTTGTAAAAAGATATTCGCTTATGAAATAAAAACACATTCTAAACAGTCTTTTGCCATTCTAATGCCATTATCTGCATTGTAGGGCTATAGTAAGGTTGCTGGCTTGAAATTTAACACTTGTAAAAAGATATTCGCTTATGAAATAAAAACACATTCTAAACAGTCTTTTGCCATTCTAATGCCATTATCTGCATTGTAGGGCTATAGTAAGGTTGCAGGCTTGAAATTTAGCACTTGTAAAAAGATATTCGCTTATGAAATAAAAACACATTCTAAACAGTCTTTTGCCATTCTAATGCCATTATCTGCATTGTAGGGCTATAGTAAGGTTGCAGGCTTGAAATTTAGCACTTGTAAAAAGATATTCGCTTATGAAATAAAAACACATTCTAAACAGTCTTTTGCCATTCTAATGCCATTATCTGCATTGTAGGGCTATTTAGACTGTCTTAGTAAGGTTGCTGGCTTGAAATTTAGCACTTGTAAAAAGATATTCGCTTATGAAATAAAAACACATTCTAAACAGTCTTTTGCCATTCTAATGCCATTATCTGCATTGTAGGGCTATTTAGACTGTCTTAGTAAGGTTGCTGGCTTGAAATTTAGCACTTGTAAAAAGATATTCGCTTATGAAAAAAAACACATTCTAAACAGTGTTTTGCCATTCTAATGCCATTATCTGCATTGTAGGGCTATAGTAAGGTTGCTGGCTTGAAATTTAGCACTTGTAAAAAGATATTCGCTTATGAAATAAAAACACATTCTAAACAGTATTTTGCCATTCTAATGCCATTATCTGCATTGTAGGGCTATAGTAAGGTTGCAGGCTTGAAATTTAGCACTTGTAAAAAGATATTCGCTTATGAAATAAAAACACATTCTAAACAGTCTTTTGCCATTCTAATGCCATTATCTGCATTGTAGGGCTATTTAGACTGTCTTAGTAAGGTTGCTGGCTTGAAATTTAGCACTTGTAAAAAGATATTCGCTTATGAAATAAAAACACATTCTAAACAGTCTTTTGCCATTCTAATGCCATTATCTGCATTGAAGGGCTATTTAGACTGTCTTAGTAAGGTTGCTGGCTTGAAATTTAGCACTTGTAAAAAGATATTCGCTTATGAAATAAAAACACATTCTAAACAGTGTTTTGCCATTCTAATGCCATTATCTGCATTGTAGGGCTATAGTAAGGTTGCAGGCTTGAAATTTAGCACTTGTAAAAAGATATTCGCTTATGAAATAAAAACACATTCTAAACAGTCTTTTGCCATTCTAATGCCATTATCTGCATTGTAGGGCTATAGTAAGGTTGCAGGCTTGAAATTTAGCACTTGTAAAAAGATATTCGCTTATGAAATAAAAACACATTCTAAACAGTCTTTTGCCATTCTAATGCCATTATCTGCATTGTAGGGCTATTTAGACTGTCTTAGTAAGGTTGCTGGCTTGAAATTTAGCACTTGTAAAAAGATATTCGCTTATGAAATAAAAACACATTCTAAACAGTGTTTTGCCATTCTAATGCCATTATCTGCATTGTAGGGCTATAGTAAGGTTGCAGGCTTGAAATTTAGCACTTGTAAAAAGATATTCGCTTATGAAATAAAAACACATTCTAAACAGTCTTTTGCCATTCTAATGCCATTATCTGCATTGTAGGGCTATAGTAAGGTTGCAGGCTTGAAATTTAGCACTTGTAAAAAGATATTCGCTTATGAAATAAAAACACATTCTAAACAGTCTTTTGCCATTCTAATGCCATTATCTGCATTGAAGGGTTATTTAGACTGTCTTAGTAAGGTTGCTGGCTTGAAATTTAGCACTTGTAAAAAGATATTCGCTTATGAAATAAAAACACATTCTAAACAGTCTTTTGCCATTCTAATGCCATTATCTGCATTGAAGGGCTATTTAGACTGTCTTAGTAAGGTTGCTGGCTTGAAATTTAGCACTTGTAAAAAGATATTCGCTTATGAAATAAAAACACATTCTAAACAGTCTTTTGCCATTCTAATGCCATTATCTGCATTGTAGGGCTATAGTAAGGTTGCAGGCTTGAAATTTAGCACTTGTAAAAAGATATTCGCTTATGAAATAAAAACACATTCTAAACAGTCTTTTGCCATTCTAATGCCATTATCTGCATTGTAGGGCTATAGTAAGGTTGCAGGCTTGAAATTTAGCACTTGTAAAAAGATATTCGCTTATGAAATAAAAACACATTCTAAACAGTCTTTTGCCATTCTAATGCCATTATCTGCATTGTAGGGCTATTTAGACTGTCTTAGTAAGGTTGCTGGCTTGAAATTTAGCACTTGTAAAAAGATATTCGCTTATGAAATAAAAACACATTCTAAACAGTGTTTTGCCATTCTAATGCCATTATCTGCATTGTAGGGCTATATAGTAAGGTTGCAGGCTTGAAATTTAGCACTTGTAAAAAGATATTCGCTTATGAAATAAAAACACATTCTAAACAGTCTTTTGCCATTCTAATGCCATTATCTGCATTGTAGGGCTATTTAGACTGTCTTAGTAAGGTTGCTGTCTTGAAATTTAGCACTTGTAAAAAGATATTCGCTTATGAAATAAAAACACATTCTAAACAGTCTTTTGCCATTCTAATGCCATTATCTGCATTGTAGGGCTATTTAGACTGTCTTAGTAAGGTTGCTGGCTTGAAATTTAGCACTTGTAAAAAGATATTCGCTTATGAAATAAAAACACATTCTAAACAGTGTTTTGCCATTCTAATGCCATTATCTGCATTGTAGGGCTATATAGTAAGGTTGCTGGCTTGAAATTTAGCACTTGTAAAAAGATATTCGCTTATGAAATAAAAACACATTCTAAACAGTCTTTTGCCATTCTAATGCCATTATCTGCATTGAAGGGCTATTTAGACTGTCTTAGTAAGGTTGCTGGCTTGAAATTTAGCACTTGTAAAAAGATATTCGCTTATGAAATAAAAACACATTCTAAACAGTCTTTTGCCATTCGAATGCCATTATCTGCATTGTAGGGCTATTTAGACTGTCTTAGTAAGGTTGCTGGCTGGAAATTTAGCACTTGTAAAAAGATATTCGCTTATGAAATAAAAACACATTCTAAACAGTCTTTTGCCATTCTAATGCCATTATCTGCATTGAAGGGCTATAGTAAGGTTGCAGGCTTGAAATTTAGCACTTGTAAAAAGATATTCGCTTATGAAATAAAAACACATTCTAAACAGTCTTTTGCCATTCTAATGCCATTATCTGCATTGTAGGGCTATAGTAAGGTTGCAGGCTTGAAATTTAGCACTTGTAAAAAGATATTCGCTTATGAAATAAAAACACATTCTAAACAGTCTTTTGCCATTCTAATGCCATTATCTGCATTGTAGGGCTATTTAGACTGTCTTAGTAAGGTTGCTGGCTTGAAATTTAGCACTTGTAAAAAGATATTCGCTTATGAAATAAAAACACATTCTAAACAGTCTTTTGCCATTCTAATGCCATTATCTGCATTGTAGGGCTATTTAGACTGTCTTAGTAAGGTTGCTGGCTTGAAATTTAGCACTTGTAAAAAGATATTCGCTTATGAAATAAAAACACATTCTAAACAGTCTTTTGCCATTCTAATGCCATTATCTGCATTGTAGGGCTATAGTAAGGTTGCAGGCTTGAAATTTAGCACTTGTAAAAAGATATTCGCTTATGAAATAAAAACACATTCTAAACAGTCTTTTGCCATTCGAATGCCATTATCTGCATTGTAGGGCTATTTAGACTGTCTTAGTAAGGTTGCTGGCTGGAAATTTAGCACTTGTAAAAAGATATTCGCTTATGAAATAAAAACACATTCTAAACAGTCTTTTGCCATTCTAATGCCATTATCTGCATTGAAGGGCTATTTAGACTGTCTTAGTAAGGTTGCTGGCTTGAAATTTAGCACTTGTAAAAAGATATTCGCTTATGAAATAAAAACACATTCTAAACAGTCTTTTGCCATTCTAATGCCATTATCTGCATTGAAGGGCTATTTAGACTGTCTTAGTAAGGTTGCTGGCTTGAAATTTAGCACTTGTAAAAAGATATTCGCTTATGAAATAAAAACACATTCTAAACAGTCTTTTGCCATTCTAATGCCATTATCTGCATTGTAGGGCTATAGTAAGGTTGCTGTCTTGAAATTTAGCACTTGTAAAAAGATATTCGCTTATGAAATAAAAACACATTCTAAACAGTCTTTTGCCATTCTAATGCCATTATCTGCATTGTAGGGCTATTTAGACTGTCTTAGTAAGGTTGCTGGCTTGAAATTTAGCACTTGTAAAAAGATATTCGCTTATGAAATAAAAACACATTCTAAACAGTCTTTTGCCATTCTAATGCCATTATCTGCATTGTAGGGCTATTTAGACTGTCTTAGTAAGGTTGCTGGCTTGAAATTTAGCACTTGTAAAAAGATATTCGCTTATGAAATAAAAACACATTCTAAACAGTCTTTTGCCATTCTAATGCCATTATCTGCATTGTAGGGCTATAGTAAGGTTGCAGGCTTGAAATTTAGCACTTGTAAAAAGATATTCGCTTATGAAATAAAAACACATTCTAAACAGTCTTTTGCCATTCTAATGCCATTATCTGCATTGTAGGGCTATTTAGACTGTCTTAGTAAGGTTGCTGGCTTGAAATTTAGCACTTGTAAAAAGATATTCGCTTATGAAATAAAAACACATTCTAAACAGTCTTTTGCCATTCTAATGCCATTATCTGCATTGTAGGGCTATTTAGACTGTCTTAGTAAGGTTGCTGGCTTGAAATTTAGCACTTGTAAAAAGATATTCGCTTATGAAATAAAAACACATTCTAAACAGTCTTTTGCCATTCTAATGCCATTATCTGCATTGAAGGGCTATTTAGACTGTCTTAGTAAGGTTGCTGGCTTGAAATTTAGCACTTGTAAAAAGATATTCGCTTATGAAATAAAAACACATTCTAAACAGTGTTTTGCCATTCTAATGCCATTATCTGCATTGTAGGGCTATAGTAAGGTTGCTGGCTTGAAATTTAGCACTTGTAAAAAGATATTCGCTTATGAAATAATAACACATTCTAAACAGTCTTTTGCCATTCTAATGCCATTATCTGCATTGTAGGGCTATAGTAAGGTTGCAGGCTTGAAATTTAGCACTTGTAAAAAGATATTCGCTTATGAAATAAAAACACATTCTAAACAGTCTTTTGCCATTCTAATGCCATTATCTGCATTGTAGGGCTATTTAGACTGTCTTAGTAAGGTTGCAGGCTTGAAATTTAGCACTTGTAAAAAGATATTCGCTTATGAAATAAAAACACATTCTAAACAGTCTTTTGCCATTCTAATGCCATTATCTGCATTGTAGGGCTATTTAGACTGTCTTAGTAAGGTTGCTGTCTTGAAATTTAGCACTTGTAAAAAGATATTCGCTTATGAAATAAAAACACATTCTAAACAGTCTTTTGCCATTCTAATGCCATTATCTGCATTGTAGGGCTATTTAGACTGTCTTAGTAAGGTTGCTGGCTTGAAATTTAGCACTTGTAAAAAGATATTCGCTTATGAAATAAAAACACATTCTAAACAGTGTTTTGCCATTCTAATGCCATTATCTGCATTGTAGGGCTATATAGTAAGGTTGCTGGCTTGAAATTTAGCACTTGTAAAAAGATATTCGCTTATGAAATAAAAACACATTCTAAACAGTCTTTTGCCATTCTAATGCCATTATCTGCATTGAAGGGCTATTTAGACTGTCTTAGTAAGGTTGCTGGCTTGAAATTTAGCACTTGTAAAAAGATATTCGCTTATGAAATAAAAACACATTCTAAACAGTCTTTTGCCATTCGAATGCCATTATCTGCATTGTAGGGCTATTTAGACTGTCTTAGTAAGGTTGCTGGCTGGAAATTTAGCACTTGTAAAAAGATATTCGCTTATGAAATAAAAACACATTCTAAACAGTCTTTTGCCATTCTAATGCCATTATCTGCATTGAAGGGCTATAGTAAGGTTGCAGGCTTGAAATTTAGCACTTGTAAAAAGATATTCGCTTATGAAATAAAAACACATTCTAAACAGTCTTTTGCCATTCTAATGCCATTATCTGCATTGTAGGGCTATAGTAAGGTTGCAGGCTTGAAATTTAGCACTTGTAAAAAGATATTCGCTTATGAAATAAAAACACATTCTAAACAGTCTTTTGCCATTCTAATGCCATTATCTGCATTGTAGGGCTATTTAGACTGTCTTAGTAAGGTTGCTGGCTTGAAATTTAGCACTTGTAAAAAGATATTCGCTTATGAAATAAAAACACATTCTAAACAGTCTTTTGCCATTCTAATGCCATTATCTGCATTGTAGGGCTATTTAGACTGTCTTAGTAAGGTTGCTGGCTTGAAATTTAGCACTTGTAAAAAGATATTCGCTTATGAAATAAAAACACATTCTAAACAGTCTTTTGCCATTCTAATGCCATTATCTGCATTGTAGGGCTATAGTAAGGTTGCAGGCTTGAAATTTAGCACTTGTAAAAAGATATTCGCTTATGAAATAAAAACACATTCTAAACAGTCTTTTGCCATTCGAATGCCATTATCTGCATTGTAGGGCTATTTAGACTGTCTTAGTAAGGTTGCTGGCTGGAAATTTAGCACTTGTAAAAAGATATTCGCTTATGAAATAAAAACACATTCTAAACAGTCTTTTGCCATTCTAATGCCATTATCTGCATTGAAGGGCTATTTAGACTGTCTTAGTAAGGTTGCTGGCTTGAAATTTAGCACTTGTAAAAAGATATTCGCTTATGAAATAAAAACACATTCTAAACAGTCTTTTGCCATTCTAATGCCATTATCTGCATTGAAGGGCTATTTAGACTGTCTTAGTAAGGTTGCTGGCTTGAAATTTAGCACTTGTAAAAAGATATTCGCTTATGAAATAAAAACACATTCTAAACAGTCTTTTGCCATTCTAATGCCATTATCTGCATTGTAGGGCTATAGTAAGGTTGCTGTCTTGAAATTTAGCACTTGTAAAAAGATATTCGCTTATGAAATAAAAACACATTCTAAACAGTCTTTTGCCATTCTAATGCCATTATCTGCATTGTAGGGCTATTTAGACTGTCTTAGTAAGGTTGCTGGCTTGAAATTTAGCACTTGTAAAAAGATATTCGCTTATGAAATAAAAACACATTCTAAACAGTCTTTTGCCATTCTAATGCCATTATCTGCATTGTAGGGCTATTTAGACTGTCTTAGTAAGGTTGCTGGCTTGAAATTTAGCACTTGTAAAAAGATATTCGCTTATGAAATAAAAACACATTCTAAACAGTCTTTTGCCATTCTAATGCCATTATCTGCATTGTAGGGCTATAGTAAGGTTGCAGGCTTGAAATTTAGCACTTGTAAAAAGATATTCGCTTATGAAATAAAAACACATTCTAAACAGTCTTTTGCCATTCTAATGCCATTATCTGCATTGTAGGGCTATTTAGACTGTCTTAGTAAGGTTGCTGGCTTGAAATTTAGCACTTGTAAAAAGATATTCGCTTATGAAATAAAAACACATTCTAAACAGTCTTTTGCCATTCTAATGCCATTATCTGCATTGTAGGGCTATTTAGACTGTCTTAGTAAGGTTGCTGGCTTGAAATTTAGCACTTGTAAAAAGATATTCGCTTATGAAATAAAAACACATTCTAAACAGTCTTTTGCCATTCTAATGCCATTATCTGCATTGAAGGGCTATTAGACTGTCTTAGTAAGGTTGCTGGCTTGAAATTTAGCACTTGTAAAAAGATATTCGCTTATGAAATAAAAACACATTCTAAACAGTGTTTTGCCATTCTAATGCCATTATCTGCATTGTAGGGCTATAGTAAGGTTGCTGGCTTGAAATTTAGCACTTGTAAAAAGATATTCGCTTATGAAATAATAACACATTCTAAACAGTCTTTTGCCATTCTAATGCCATTATCTGCATTGTAGGGCTATAGTAAGGTTGCAGGCTTGAAATTTAGCACTTGTAAAAAGATATTCGCTTATGAAATAAAAACACATTCTAAACAGTCTTTTGCCATTCTAATGCCATTATCTGCATTGTAGGGCTATTTAGACTGTCTTAGTAAGGTTGCTGGCTTGAAATTTAGCACTTGTAAAAAGATATTTGCTTATGAAATAAAAACACATTCTAAACAGTCTTTTGCCATTCTAATGCCATTATCTGCATTGTAGGGCTATAGTAAGGTTGCTGGCTTGAAATTTAGCACTTGTAAAAAGATATTCGCTTATGAAATAAAAACACATTCTAAACAGTCTTTTGCCATTCTAATGCCATTATCTGCATTGTAGGGCTATTTAGACTGTCTTAGTAAGGTTGCTGGCTTGAAATTTAGCACTTGTAAAAAGATATTCGCTTATGAAATAAAAACACATTCTAAACAGTCTTTTGCCATTCTAATGCCATTATCTGCATTGAAGGGCTATTTAGACTGTCTTAGTAAGGTTGCTGGCTTGAAATTTAGCACTTGTAAAAAGATATTCGCTTATGAAATAAAAACACATTCTAAACAGTCTTTTGCCATTCTAATGCCATTATCTGCATTGTAGGGCTATTTAGACTGTCTTAGTAAGGTTGCTGGCTTGAAATTTAGCACTTGTAAAAAGATATTCGCTTATGAAATAAAAACACATTCTAAACAGTCTTTTGCCATTCTAATGCCATTATCTGCATTGTAGGGCTATTTAGACTGTCTTAGTAAGGTTGCTGGCTTGAAATTTAGCACTTGTAAAAAGATATTCGCTTATGAAATAAAAACACATTCTAAACAGTCTTTTGCCATTCTAATGCCATTATCTGCATTGTAGGGCTATTTAGACTGTCTTAGTAAGGTTGCTGGCTTGAAATTTAGCACTTGTAAAAAGATATTCGCTTATGAAAAAAAACACATTCTAAACAGTGTTTTGCCATTCTAATGCCATTATCTGCATTGTAGGGCTATAGTAAGGTTGCTGGCTTGAAATTTAGCACTTGTAAAAAGATATTCGCTTATGAAATAAAAACACATTCTAAACAGTATTTTGCCATTCTAATGCCATTATCTGCATTGTAGGGCTATAGTAAGGTTGCAGGCTTGAAATTTAGCACTTGTAAAAAGATATTCGCTTATGAAATAAAAACACATTCTAAACAGTCTTTTGCCATTCTAATGCCATTATCTGCATTGTAGGGCTATTTAGACTGTCTTAGTAAGGTTGCTGGCTTGAAATTTAGCACTTGTAAAAAGATATTCGCTTATGAAATAAAAACACATTCTAAACAGTCTTTTGCCATTCTAATGCCATTATCTGCATTGAAGGGCTATTTAGACTGTCTTAGTAAGGTTGCTGGCTTGAAATTTAGCACTTGTAAAAAGATATTCGCTTATGAAATAAAAACACATTCTAAACAGTGTTTTGCCATTCTAATGCCATTATCTGCATTGTAGGGCTATAGTAAGGTTGCAGGCTTGAAATTTAGCACTTGTAAAAAGATATTCGCTTATGAAATAAAAACACATTCTAAACAGTCTTTTGCCATTCTAATGCCATTATCTGCATTGTAGGGCTATAGTAAGGTTGCAGGCTTGAAATTTAGCACTTGTAAAAAGATATTCGCTTATGAAATAAAAACACATTCTAAACAGTCTTTTGCCATTCTAATGCCATTATCTGCATTGTAGGGCTATTTAGACTGTCTTAGTAAGGTTGCTGGCTTGAAATTTAGCACTTGTAAAAAGATATTCGCTTATGAAATAAAAACACATTCTAAACAGTGTTTTGCCATTCTAATGCCATTATCTGCATTGTAGGGCTATAGTAAGGTTGCAGGCTTGAAATTTAGCACTTGTAAAAAGATATTCGCTTATGAAATAAAAACACATTCTAAACAGTCTTTTGCCATTCTAATGCCATTATCTGCATTGTAGGGCTATAGTAAGGTTGCAGGCTTGAAATTTAGCACTTGTAAAAAGATATTCGCTTATGAAATAAAAACACATTCTAAACAGTCTTTTGCCATTCTAATGCCATTATCTGCATTGAAGGGCTATTTAGACTGTCTTAGTAAGGTTGCTGGCTTGAAATTTAGCACTTGTAAAAAGATATTCGCTTATGAAATAAAAACACATTCTAAACAGTCTTTTGCCATTCTAATGCCATTATCTGCATTGAAGGGCTATTTAGACTGTCTTAGTAAGGTTGCTGGCTTGAAATTTAGCACTTGTAAAAAGATATTCGCTTATGAAATAAAAACACATTCTAAACAGTCTTTTGCCATTCTAATGCCATTATCTGCATTGTAGGGCTATAGTAAGGTTGCAGGCTTGAAATTTAGCACTTGTAAAAAGATATTCGCTTATGAAATAAAAACACATTCTAAACAGTCTTTTGCCATTCTAATGCCATTATCTGCATTGTAGGGCTATAGTAAGGTTGCAGGCTTGAAATTTAGCACTTGTAAAAAGATATTCGCTTATGAAATAAAAACACATTCTAAACAGTCTTTTGCCATTCTAATGCCATTATCTGCATTGTAGGGCTATTTAGACTGTCTTAGTAAGGTTGCTGGCTTGAAATTTAGCACTTGTAAAAAGATATTCGCTTATGAAATAAAAACACATTCTAAACAGTGTTTTGCCATTCTAATGCCATTATCTGCATTGTAGGGCTATATAGTAAGGTTGCAGGCTTGAAATTTAGCACTTGTAAAAAGATATTCGCTTATGAAATAAAAACACATTCTAAACAGTCTTTTGCCATTCTAATGCCATTATCTGCATTGTAGGGCTATTTAGACTGTCTTAGTAAGGTTGCTGTCTTGAAATTTAGCACTTGTAAAAAGATATTCGCTTATGAAATAAAAACACATTCTAAACAGTCTTTTGCCATTCTAATGCCATTATCTGCATTGTAGGGCTATTTAGACTGTCTTAGTAAGGTTGCTGGCTTGAAATTTAGCACTTGTAAAAAGATATTCGCTTATGAAATAAAAACACATTCTAAACAGTGTTTTGCCATTCTAATGCCATTATCTGCATTGTAGGGCTATATAGTAAGGTTGCTGGCTTGAAATTTAGCACTTGTAAAAAGATATTCGCTTATGAAATAAAAACACATTCTAAACAGTCTTTTGCCATTCTAATGCCATTATCTGCATTGAAGGGCTATTTAGACTGTCTTAGTAAGGTTGCTGGCTTGAAATTTAGCACTTGTAAAAAGATATTCGCTTATGAAATAAAAACACATTCTAAACAGTCTTTTGCCATTCGAATGCCATTATCTGCATTGTAGGGCTATTTAGACTGTCTTAGTAAGGTTGCTGGCTGGAAATTTAGCACTTGTAAAAAGATATTCGCTTATGAAATAAAAACACATTCTAAACAGTCTTTTGCCATTCTAATGCCATTATCTGCATTGAAGGGCTATAGTAAGGTTGCAGGCTTGAAATTTAGCACTTGTAAAAAGATATTCGCTTATGAAATAAAAACACATTCTAAACAGTCTTTTGCCATTCTAATGCCATTATCTGCATTGTAGGGCTATAGTAAGGTTGCAGGCTTGAAATTTAGCACTTGTAAAAAGATATTCGCTTATGAAATAAAAACACATTCTAAACAGTCTTTTGCCATTCTAATGCCATTATCTGCATTGTAGGGCTATTTAGACTGTCTTAGTAAGGTTGCTGGCTTGAAATTTAGCACTTGTAAAAAGATATTCGCTTATGAAATAAAAACACATTCTAAACAGTCTTTTGCCATTCTAATGCCATTATCTGCATTGTAGGGCTATTTAGACTGTCTTAGTAAGGTTGCTGGCTTGAAATTTAGCACTTGTAAAAAGATATTCGCTTATGAAATAAAAACACATTCTAAACAGTCTTTTGCCATTCTAATGCCATTATCTGCATTGTAGGGCTATAGTAAGGTTGCAGGCTTGAAATTTAGCACTTGTAAAAAGATATTCGCTTATGAAATAAAAACACATTCTAAACAGTCTTTTGCCATTCGAATGCCATTATCTGCATTGTAGGGCTATTTAGACTGTCTTAGTAAGGTTGCTGGCTGGAAATTTAGCACTTGTAAAAAGATATTCGCTTATGAAATAAAAACACATTCTAAACAGTCTTTTGCCATTCTAATGCCATTATCTGCATTGAAGGGCTATTTAGACTGTCTTAGTAAGGTTGCTGGCTTGAAATTTAGCACTTGTAAAAAGATATTCGCTTATGAAATAAAAACACATTCTAAACAGTCTTTTGCCATTCTAATGCCATTATCTGCATTGAAGGGCTATTTAGACTGTCTTAGTAAGGTTGCTGGCTTGAAATTTAGCACTTGTAAAAAGATATTCGCTTATGAAATAAAAACACATTCTAAACAGTCTTTTGCCATTCTAATGCCATTATCTGCATTGTAGGGCTATAGTAAGGTTGCTGTCTTGAAATTTAGCACTTGTAAAAAGATATTCGCTTATGAAATAAAAACACATTCTAAACAGTCTTTTGCCATTCTAATGCCATTATCTGCATTGTAGGGCTATTTAGACTGTCTTAGTAAGGTTGCTGGCTTGAAATTTAGCACTTGTAAAAAGATATTCGCTTATGAAATAAAAACACATTCTAAACAGTCTTTTGCCATTCTAATGCCATTATCTGCATTGTAGGGCTATTTAGACTGTCTTAGTAAGGTTGCTGGCTTGAAATTTAGCACTTGTAAAAAGATATTCGCTTATGAAATAAAAACACATTCTAAACAGTCTTTTGCCATTCTAATGCCATTATCTGCATTGTAGGGCTATAGTAAGGTTGCAGGCTTGAAATTTAGCACTTGTAAAAAGATATTCGCTTATGAAATAAAAACACATTCTAAACAGTCTTTTGCCATTCTAATGCCATTATCTGCATTGTAGGGCTATTTAGACTGTCTTAGTAAGGTTGCTGGCTTGAAATTTAGCACTTGTAAAAAGATATTCGCTTATGAAATAAAAACACATTCTAAACAGTCTTTTGCCATTCTAATGCCATTATCTGCATTGTAGGGCTATTTAGACTGTCTTAGTAAGGTTGCTGGCTTGAAATTTAGCACTTGTAAAAAGATATTCGCTTATGAAATAAAAACACATTCTAAACAGTCTTTTGCCATTCTAATGCCATTATCTGCATTGAAGGGCTATTTAGACTGTCTTAGTAAGGTTGCTGGCTTGAAATTTAGCACTTGTAAAAAGATATTCGCTTATGAAATAAAAACACATTCTAAACAGTGTTTTGCCATTCTAATGCCATTATCTGCATTGTAGGGCTATAGTAAGGTTGCTGGCTTGAAATTTAGCACTTGTAAAAAGATATTCGCTTATGAAATAATAACACATTCTAAACAGTCTTTTGCCATTCTAATGCCATTATCTGCATTGTAGGGCTATAGTAAGGTTGCAGGCTTGAAATTTAGCACTTGTAAAAAGATATTCGCTTATGAAATAAAAACACATTCTAAACAGTCTTTTGCCATTCTAATGCCATTATCTGCATTGTAGGGCTATTTAGACTGTCTTAGTAAGGTTGCTGGCTTGAAATTTAGCACTTGTAAAAAGATATTTGCTTATGAAATAAAAACACATTCTAAACAGTCTTTTGCCATTCTAATGCCATTATCTGCATTGTAGGGCTATAGTAAGGTTGCTGGCTTGAAATTTAGCACTTGTAAAAAGATATTCGCTTATGAAATAAAAACACATTCTAAACAGTCTTTTGCCATTCTAATGCCATTATCTGCATTGTAGGGCTATTTAGACTGTCTTAGTAAGGTTGCTGGCTTGAAATTTAGCACTTGTAAAAAGATATTCGCTTATGAAATAAAAACACATTCTAAACAGTCTTTTGCCATTCTAATGCCATTATCTGCATTGAAGGGCTATTTAGACTGTCTTAGTAAGGTTGCTGGCTTGAAATTTAGCACTTGTAAAAAGATATTCGCTTATGAAATAAAAACACATTCTAAACAGTCTTTTGCCATTCTAATGCCATTATCTGCATTGTAGGGCTATTTAGACTGTCTTAGTAAGGTTGCTGGCTTGAAATTTAGCACTTGTAAAAAGATATTCGCTTATG
Source organism: Notolepis coatsorum (assembly GCF_963971535.1). Taxonomy (NCBI): domain Eukaryota; kingdom Metazoa; phylum Chordata; class Actinopteri; order Aulopiformes; family Paralepididae; genus Notolepis; species Notolepis coatsorum. The sequence goes on along the minus strand of NW_028169574.1, from coordinate 16,864 downwards.
AAATAAAAACACATTCTAAACAGTCTTTTGCCATTCTAATGCCATTATCTGCATTGTAGGGCTATAGTAAGGTTGCAGGCTTGAAATTTAGCACTTGTAAAAAGATATTCGCTTATGAAATAAAAACACATTCTAAACAGTCTTTTGCCATTCTAATGCCATTATCTGCATTGTAGGGCTATTTAGACTGTCTTAGTAAGGTTGCTGGCTTGAAATTTAGCACTTGTAAAAAGATATTCGCTTATGAAATAAAAACACATTCTAAACAGTCTTTTGCCATTCTAATGCCATTATCTGCATTGTAGGGCTATTTAGACTGTCTTAGTAAGATTGCTGGCTTGAAATTTAGCACTTGTAAAAAGATATTCGCTTATGAAATAAAAACACATTCTAAACAGTCTTTTGCCATTCTAATGCCATTATCTGCATTGAAGGGCTATTTAGACTGTCTTAGTAAGGTTGCTGGCTTGAAATTTAGCACTTGTAAAAAGATATTCGCTTATGAAATAAAAACACATTCTAAACAGTCTTTTGCCATTCTAATGCCATTATCTGCATTGTAGGGCTATTTAGACTGTCTTAGTAAGGTTGCTGGCTTGAAATTTAGCACTTGTAAAAAGATATTCGCTTATGAAATAAAAACACATTCTAAACAGTCTTTTGCCATTCTAATGCCATTATCTGCATTGTAGGGCTATTTAGACTGTCTTAGTAAGGTTGCTGGCTTGAAATTTAGCACTTGTAAAAAGATATTCGCTTATGAAATAAAAACACATTCTAAACAGTCTTTTGCCATTCTAATGCCATTATCTGCATTGTAGGGCTATAGTAAGGTTGCAGGCTTGAAATTTAGCACTTGTAAAAAGATATTCGCTTATGAAATAAAAACACATTCTAAACAGTCTTTTGCCATTCTAATGCCATTATCTGCATTGTAGGGCTATTTAGACTGTCTTAGTAAGGTTGCTGGCTTGAAATTTAGCACTTGTAAAAAGATATTCGCTTATGAAATAAAAACACATTCTAAACAGTCTTTTGCCATTCTAATGCCATTATCTGCATTGTAGGGCTATTTAGACTGTCTTAGTAAGGTTGCTGGCTTGAAATTTAGCACTTGTAAAAAGATATTCGCTTATGAAATAAAAACACATTCTAAACAGTCTTTTGCCATTCTAATGCCATTATCTGCATTGAAGGGCTATTTAGACTGTCTTAGTAAGGTTGCTGGCTTGAAATTTAGCACTTGTAAAAAGATATTCGCTTATGAAATAAAAACACATTCTAAACAGTCTTTTGCCATTCTAATGCCATTATCTGCATTGTAGGGCTATTTAGACTGTCTTAGTAAGGTTGCTGGCTTGAAATTTAGCACTTGTAAAAAGATATTCGCTTATGAAATAAAAACACATTCTAAACAGTCTTTTGCCATTCTAATGCCATTATCTGCATTGTAGGGCTATTTAGACTGTCTTAGTAAGGTTGCTGGCTTGAAATTTAGCACTTGTAAAAAGATATTCGCTTATGAAATAAAAACACATTCTAAACAGTCTTTTGCCATTCTAATGCCATTATCTGCATTGTAGGGCTATAGTAAGGTTGCAGGCTTGAAATTTAGCACTTGTAAAAAGATATTCGCTTATGAAATAAAAACACATTCTAAACAGTCTTTTGCCATTCTAATGCCATTATCTGCATTGTAGGGCTATTTAGACTGTCTTAGTAAGGTTGCTGGCTTGAAATTTAGCACTTGTAAAAAGATATTCGCTTATGAAATAAAAACACATTCTAAACAGTCTTTTGCCATTCTAATGCCATTATCTGCATTGTAGGGCTATTTAGACTGTCTTAGTAAGGTTGCTGGCTTGAAATTTAGCACTTGTAAAAAGATATTCGCTTATGAAATAAAAACACATTCTAAACAGTCTTTTGCCATTCTAATGCCATTATCTGCATTGTAGGGCTATAGTAAGGTTGCAGGCTTGAAATTTAGCACTTGTAAAAAGATATTCGCTTATGAAATAAAAACACATTCTAAACAGTCTTTTGCCATTCTAATGCCATTATCTGCATTGTAGGGCTATTTAGACTGTCTTAGTAAGGTTGCTGGCTTGAAATTTAGCACTTGTAAAAAGATATTCGCTTATGAAATAAAAACACATTCTAAACAGTCTTTTGCCATTCTAATGCCATTATCTGCATTGTAGGGCTATTTAGACTGTCTTAGTAAGGTTGCTGGCTTGAAATTTAGCACTTGTAAAAAGATATTCGCTTATGAAATAAAAACACATTCTAAACAGTCTTTTGCCATTCTAATGCCATTATCTGCATTGTAGGGCTATAGTAAGGTTGCAGGCTTGAAATTTAGCACTTGTAAAAAGATATTCGCTTATGAAATAAAAACACATTCTAAACAGTCTTTTGCCATTCTAATGCCATTATCTGCATTGTAGGGCTATTTAGACTGTCTTAGTAAGGTTGCTGGCTTGAAATTTAGCACTTGTAAAAAGATATTCGCTTATGAAATAAAAACACATTCTAAACAGTCTTTTGCCATTCTAATGCCATTATCTGCATTGTAGGGCTATTTAGACTGTCTTAGTAAGGTTGCTGGCTTGAAATTTAGCACTTGTAAAAAGATATTCGCTTATGAAATAAAAACACATTCTAAACAGTCTTTTGCCATTCTAATGCCATTATCTGCATTGAAGGGCTATTTAGACTGTCTTAGTAAGGTTGCTGGCTTGAAATTTAGCACTTGTAAAAAGATATTCGCTTATGAAATAAAAACACATTCTAAACAGTGTTTTGCCATTCTAATGCCATTATCTGCATTGTAGGGCTATAGTAAGGTTGCTGGCTTGAAATTTAGCACTTGTAAAAAGATATTCGCTTATGAAATAAAAACACATTCTAAACAGTCTTTTGCCATTCTAATGCCATTATCTGCATTGTAGGGCTATAGTAAGGTTGCAGGCTTGAAATTTAGCACTTGTAAAAAGATATTCGCTTATGAAATAAAAACACATTCTAAACAGTCTTTTGCCATTCTAATGCCATTATCTGCATTGAAGGGCTATTTAGACTGTCTTAGTAAGGTTGCTGGCTTGAAATTTAGCACTTGTAAAAAGATATTCGCTTATGAAATAAAAACACATTCTAAACAGTCTTTTGCCATTCTAATGCCATTATCTGCATTGTAGGGCTATTTAGACTGTCTTAGTAAGGTTGCTGGCTTGAAATTTAGCACTTGTAAAAAGATATTCGCTTATGAAATAAAAACACATTCTAAACAGTCTTTTGCCATTCTAATGCCATTATCTGCATTGTAGGGCTATTTAGACTGTCTTAGTAAGGTTGCTGGCTTGAAATTTAGCACTTGTAAAAAGATATTCGCTTATGAAATAAAAACACATTCTAAACAGTCTTTTGCCATTCTAATGCCATTATCTGCATTGTAGGGCTATTTAGACTGTCTTAGTAAGGTTGCTGGCTTGAAATTTAGCACTTGTAAAAGATATTCGCTTATGAAATAAAAACACATGGGGTTTGCGGTTCGCGAGTTACAACTCCCTGGCACATTGTACCAGTTTGGAATAGAGAAGTCGGTCGCTTAGTGGCTCACTTTCGTTTGCCTCTAGTGCACACTCACTAGTCCCTTGCTCGCGTATCCTACTGGGTCTAGAGGTAGAAAAAAGGAACTATTATGGGCTCAAAGGACCACTCCAGTTTCCAGATTCTCTCTTTTTGGGGGGGAGGGGGGGGGGGCCCGTGTCCTGTTTAATTTATGGCATAGTAGCCAGTACGTTGTCTCTAACAGACAAGAGAGGCTACCATGTAACGTAGTGGTTGTCTTTATAATAGCCCGCGTTCTCACTGGAAGAGAATATATAGAGGGGGGGCTATCATTCTACTTTTTATTCTTTTATTTTTTTATTTATTATTATTTCATACAGTCGTTTTTATAACAGCCCCTGCTCTGAGAGAGTAGAGGGAGTCATAATTCCCTTTTGGTTATCGTGTAAATAGTCACCCGTATCCTCTTTTCCTCCTATGAAAAGAGCTAAGATAGAGTAAGGTCATTATGCTGTATGGTTGCAATAGTGACCCTTACTCCTTTCCTGGAAAGAGTGGAGTAGGTCACTATTTTATTAGTCGCAATGATAACTCGTACGGTTTTTAAGGAAGGTAGAGCCAGTTATTACTTATATTTGTCGTGCCTTATAATAACCCTTAGACTTTAATAAGAGAAATGAGAGGGGTTATCATATAATTTATTCGTTGCATCTTACAATAACCCATGGATTTGTAAGAGAAATGAGAGGGGTTATCATATAAGTGAACGCCGTGCATCCAGACTTTACTGTCCTTATTTTTATCCTTATTATCATTATTATTATTTCTATCGTAATTATTATTATTATTTATTATTATTATTATTATTATTACTATTATTATTATTATTATTATTATTATTATTATTATTATTATTATTATTATTATTATTATTATTATTATTATTATTATTATTATTATTATTATTATTATTATTATTATTATTATTATTATTATTATTATTATTATTATTATTATTATTATTATTATTATTATTATTATTATTATTATTATTATTATTATTATTATTATTATTATTATTATTATTATTATTATTAATATTATTATTATTATTATTATTATTATAATGGTTCACCCTTTAATCCTAATAATTCACCGAGGTGAGGATGCCCCTGTCCGGACAATTACAATTATTGTTACCATTATTACTGTTCAAGATATTATTATTATATATTTCCATAGTTATCCATAATTATTTCACAGTAAGGGGAGGGTGTTCACGCACTGGGGACCCCCTTCAGTAATCAATTTAATTTGTGATTCTGTTGCTAATACATCTTTTCAGGGGGAAATTGGCTCCCTCTGTAGGCCCTCATGGGCATTTACTTTCTTGCCTGCTTTTTGGGATTAGTGCCCTCTGCTGTCTGTTCCGGGACACTGCCACCCTAGTTAATAGATGGTGTAGAAGGTCTCACACTAATGTTGTTTTAGAGAAAGCCTGCCTTAGTGGTATGTGCTCATTAAGTATCTCCTAGTTACATCCCATCATTGTTCATTATTATTTCTCAGGAAGGGGAGTGCTAGCATATCAGGGCCCCCCTCCAGCAATTAATTTAATTTGTAATCCTGCTATTAATATATTTTTTCAGGGGGAAATTGGCTCCCTCTGTAGGTCATCCTGGGTATCTACTTCTTGGCCTGCTTTTTGGGAATATTGCCCTCTGCTGGCTGTTTCGGGACACTGTCATCCTAGTTTAATTGATGTTCCAGCAGACCTTCAACTAATGTAGCTTTTGAGAAGGCCTGTCTAACCTGTTCCACTCTAGGTGAAACCTGTATAATTTGTATGCCTAGGCAAGTTCACCTTCAATATGAAGTCAAAGTTGTGGTTGTATTGGGGCTGTATTCTTTAATATAAATTTAGAGCCGTGGTTATATTGGGGCTATATTTTTTCTTCAAACCGAGTCTGACTAGAGCTTTACATTTGTGTAACCGGTTGTGACACACTAGCTGTTGATCATTTGAGTTAATTAAAATTTCGAACAGGGTCTGACTAGAGTTTTGTGCGTGTGAGTGGCTGTGACACACCAGCCGTTGACCCTTTGAGTTATTATTATTATTATTATTATTATTATTATTATTATTATTATTATTATTATTATTACTATTATTATTATTATTATTATTATTATTATTATTATTATTATTATTATTATTATTATTATTAACATTATTATTATTATTATTATTATTATTATTATAATAGTTCAACCTTATCCCTAATAATTCACCTAGGTGAGGGCACATCCGTCTGGACCATTATACTTAATTTTATTATTATTATTATCACCGTTAAAGGTATTATTATTATTATTCCCATAATTGTTCATTATCATCCCACCGTAGGGGGGAGAGTGTGAGTGTTAGCGTACTAAGGTCCTCTCTAATTTGTAATCTTGTTATTATGGTATCAAACCCACATCTGACCCCTAACCCCCAGTGCCCCAATGACAGTACAATTTTGAGGCCTGTTCCTAGTATTAGGTTATTTATTATCAGGCCATGGACTGTACCATACTGTCCCCACTCTCTAGTCTGTTAACAATGTCCCCCCACACAAACACTCAATCACTTACCTCCCCATGTTACTGGTAACATTAATCCTACAGTGTGGCATTGAAATTGTCAACCAGCTCCCCTGTGGTAGTGAAGAGGTCACCACCCCAGAGTGTGGTGTGGTGGTGAAGAAGGACTAGTACCCCACATACCCCAGTGACAACGATATTCCCTTAGTCCCCACCAGTTTGATAAAGAAGGAGGCAATCTACAATGAAGTCCCTAGATATTACCTAGCACCAGGCCACACCATGCCTCACTAACATCCGACCCCTAACCCAAGTCACCTGATGTCAGTATAGTTCTGAGGCCTATCCCTAGTATTAGGTCATTTGTTACCAGGTCATGTCTAAACAGGTTCTCCCTTTTTACAGGTCGAGTGCCCTGTCACTACATCTAGATACATGGTGTCCACACAGCTCAGAGGCCCCGTCATTACACTAGGTCCCAAATTTAAATTGCTGAGTTCCATTGAATTACACCTAGTTGCATGGTGTCAAGACAGTGCAGAGGTCCAGCCAATAGACCGGGTTCCATATTAATATACTAAGTACTATTAAATTATACCTGGTTATATAGTGTCACTTGATTGAGAGAGAGAGAGAGAGCGAGTATATATAGAGGGAGTTAATATTTATTGATTGAACGATTGAATATTACTTGGTTGAATTGTTGGTTGATTAATTGGTGTCAATTTTACGGATAGACTCTTCAGTAGTGTAACTCTGGGTCATCAGGCGTTTCGGCCGTAGTGCAACTCCGTGTATTAATATACACGAGTTTGCTAACCACTAGACGCCCTCACCTGAGCCCGGCCCGTCCTGAGAGGTGATCAACCTCGGACTGTCCTCCGTATTCTGTCAAATGGTCTATTTTGGGGGGAAGCGCTGGGATAAATATATTTGATTTGGAATATATCCTTGTCCTTGTAATTAATGTTAAATTCATTTTATGGACTAGCACCTTCCTACTCGGTTTGGAGGTGCTAATCCGCGTAGTCAAAGCAATATTTATCTCGTGGGTAGGTCCTGTTTGAAAATTGTAGAATCATGTAGCCAGTTACCAGTATATTTAACCCCATTCGCACCTTACTATTTCTTTAGTGTGTTTACAATTTATGTTGTATTCCGACGCATCAGGTCGTGAGAATTCCCATAGTTGTGTTTGCTAGGATATTGGTACCCTGAGGTAGGTGTACCTGTTTTCCCCCACCACCCGCTTCACTCCATGATGCCTGTTGCTGTTTCTAGTATACAGGAGGGAGGTCATCATTTTAAAAGTGTCCCATAATTTTAGAAATTCCAGTCTTCCCGTCGTATTCCGACACATCAGGTCGTGAAAATCTCAATAGTTGTATTTACCAGGATATTGGTATTACAACCTAGGTGCGTCTGTTTTTTTAAAAAAAAACAGGGGGTGAAAAAAGTAAGTATTAGTAATTTCATTATTTTACTGTCCCTACAGGACCGCTGGTATCTGTAGATCAGTCTGTAGGATATTGTGTATTCTTTATTTTTTATCTAGAGTAAAGGGAACCTATTTTGGAAAAACGTGTTCGTGCATATGTTCTGGTATGTACGGGCTCTGTAAGGCCCTTAAGAGATTGTCAAAAGATATTTACCTGCAGTGTGTCGGCAGCTTTTAACACTACCAATTACACTGTGTGGGACCTGAGAGAGGCCTGCTATTCCGTCTTCTCCGTTTTGAGAACTGTTATATCGCCGTTAGGTTCTCAAAATGCAAAGTTTATTTCAGTTTCAGTGACTCAGGTGGACCACGGAATTGCTCTTTCACTCGGTCCAATCCTTTGCCACTGAACAGAAATTACTCCGCAGAGCCTTGGGATATACTCAGTTCTCACCACGCTGCTGGGCCACCGGACGTCGGACGTCTAGTTCCCACCGCCCCCCTCACTCAAGTCGAAGCGCGTTCTAGTAGTTAATGAAGCGATGGTCAAGGTGGTCGTCAAGGTGGTCTTCAAGTGTAGGATGGTGTCGTTTGGTGGTCTGGTCTTAAGGGCTTCTGTTATCTTGTCACAGTTGTGTGTCAGATAGGAGTCCGAAAAGAGTTTTTTTCTTTGTGTAATTTGCTGGGTCGTGCCCAGGCTTGTGTGTTACACAAACGGTGTTTGTTTTATGTTTTTTATTAACAAAATTAAAAAACTATTTTTTTAATTCTATTGTGTGAAGTCTGGTTAATGTCTCCCTAATGTGTGTTTAGTTCATATTTTTTTAGGCTTTAATAACGTCAAAATTAATATTTTAATGTTCTTTTAATATTTCTACCCAGAATGCTCCTGTGGTCCATGCAGATTTGGTTCCAGTCTGGTTTACCTGGCCAATCGTATGAGAAGCTTCGTGCAGTTGGATTTGCATTTAGCCTCCTATTTTGTTGATCTGTATAATGTGAAAAAGGGGGAGGGCCCTCTGCTGGTTGTTCCAAGGTATTGCTACCCCAGATCATTGCTGGCCCTGGAGGCCTCTTATTAATATTATTTTAGAGAAAGTCCTTTTCTATTGTATATGTTTGTGTACATTGATGTACTTTAACCAACCTGCCATTATCCCACACTGTCATTATCACCATTGTAATCATCCTAACATTAATTATCATTATGAATATTACCATTGTTGATATTATTGATCCTATAGTGTGGTAACGAAACAGGTCCAATTACTGTCGTGTGGTAGCGAGGGGGTCACACCTTTGCAGAGCGGTGGTGTGAGTACAAGCCCAAATCACATAAGGTCACATTGCCTTGTATCAATATCCCCTATACTGTATCAAAAACCCAAATAGCAATGTAATTTAGAGATCCACTCCACGTACCAGGTTCCTAGCACCAGGCCACATTATATCATACCAACCTCTGATCCCCCACCCCCAGCCACCCGATGACAGTGTAGTTCTGAGGCCTGTCCCTAATATTTAGGTTATTTATTACCAGGCCATGTCTACAAGGTCTTTCCCTTGTCAGGTCAAGTCCTCTGTCTCCTGGTCTCAGAGGCCCAAGCTCCACAGTGTGGTAGCCCAAGTCCAACCATATTAAATTGGTTTTTAAAATAGCTTAGTACATCATGCTGTCCTCCAATATACTGTGTACAGCTTAAACTACCCCTGTGGCCGTGATGGGGCCCCCCATGCACCATGTTGTGTGCTAGTAAAAGGGTACATTCACTATAGTGAGGCTGAAGAAGGGTCAGACTACCCAATATTGGGTCACATAATAATATGCCCAGTCCCATCATATTCTATCTTAGTGGCGTGGTGTCCAACCCGTCCAGAGGCCCAGTCATTACACTGTGCCCCCCTCATAGGGCCATTGCTGGTTGTTCAGGGGAACCTGGCCCTCTAGTTTCTTGATGGAGTAGAAGGCCTCACCCTATTGTTATCCTAGAGCAGGTCTGCCTAACCGGTATGTGCTCATTAATTTGGTGGTGCAGAAGGTCTCACTCCAATATTACTTTGGAGAGAGCCTGTCTTAGTGGTATGTGTTTATTACATTGATATTGTAGAAGGCCTCACACTGACGTTGCCAGTGTGGTCAATTGAACACAAGGTTTATTCATCAGTAGTGCAGTGGTGGGAAAGGGTTATCTAACATCAAACTGGATCTCACCGCAGGTAAAAGGGCCCATCCCCCCCATTTTGGGCCCCATGTGTTAAACCCAGCTAAAGTACATCACATCAAGCTACCTAATATCAAAACAAGCCAGTAAATTATGTCGTTCAACAGCACCCTCGCCGTCTGCTCACTGTCCGTAGTGCAGTGGACACAGAGGCCCCAAATCAAATGAACGTTCAACCTCGCTATCACCATCTCTATTACTAACCACTACCATTATTTTCCACCACATTACCGCTATTATTAATCCCATAGTGTGGTATTGAGAAGGTCCAGCTACCCTTCTGTGGCAGTATAAGGGTCATTACCCTGCCGTGTGCCGTGGTCGTAAATAGGTTAGTCCACAGAACAACGGCCCACCCTGCACCAAATTAAGTCACGGCACATCACACCCAGTGCACCGGCGGGAGGCCCCCCATCTGTAGCGTGGCAGCGAGAGGTCAAAGGTCAGCCATGCGATAGTGAGTTACACGATTGGTTCTATTTAGCTAATGAAAAACCTTTACGCTGTTCATAAGAGACACGAGGGAGGTTATCATTGTTAAGTAGTGGTCGTCCCGATTGATTGATTGATAAATTGGTTGATTGATTGACTGATTGATTGATTGGTTGGTTGATTTGATTGATTGATTGATTAACTGATTGGTTGATTGGTTGATTGATTGATTGATTGATTAATTGATAGACTGATTGATTGATTGATTGATTGATTGATTGATTAATTGATTGACTGATTGATTGATTGATTGATTGATTGATTGATTAATTGATTAATTGATTGACTGATTGATTGATTGATTGATAAATTGGTTGATTGCTTGATTGATTGATTGATTGATTTAGCGAATGGCCAGACTTAGGGTCTAGGTTAGAGTCCAGTTTTTTGAGTTGGTTAAGGTTAGTGCCCGTGTTAAGGTCTAGGTCTATGGTCAAACCTAAGGTCCTATGAGCCGCTTGGGGTCCGAAGGTTAAGTTTAGGCGGCTGGTGCCTGAATTAAGGGCCAGGTCTAAGGTTAGTCTTAAGGTCTTATGAGCCGCCTGGGGTCAGAAGGTTAAGTTTAGGCGTTCTTCAAGTTGGTTGAGGTTAGAGCCTGGGTTAGGGTCCAGGTTTAGGGCTAATATTAGGGTGTTGAGAGTCGTAAGGGTCCAAGGTTAAGTTTAGGTGTTTCTGAAATAGTTGGTTAAGGTTAGTGCTCGGGTTAGAGTCCAGATCTAAGGTTAACATTAGGGTCTCTTATGAGCCGCCCGGGGTCAAGAGGTTAAGTTTAGGCGTTCTTCAAGTTGGTTAAGGTTAGTGCCTGGGTCAGGGTTAGGGTTAGGGTTAGGGTTAGGGTTCGGGTTAGGGTTAGGGTTAGAGTTGGGGTTAGGGTTAAGGTTAGGGTTAGTGTTGGGGTTAGGGTTAGGGTGCTGAGAGTCGCAAGGAACCAAGGTTAAGTTTAGGCGTTTCTGAATTAGTTGGTTAAGGTTAGTGCTTGAGTTAGAGGGTTAGGGTTAGGGTTAGGGTTAGGGTTAGGGTTAGGGTTAGGGTTAGGGTTAGGGTTAGGGTTAGGGTTAGGGTTAGGGTTAGGGTTAGGGTTAGGGTTAGGGTTAGGGTTAGGGTTAGGGTTAGGGTTAGGGTTAGGGTTAGGGTTAGGGTTAGGGTTAGGGTTAGGGTTAGGGTTAGGGTTAGGGTTAGGGTTAGGGTTAGGGTTAGGGTTAGGGTTAGGGTTAGGGTTAGGGTTAGGGTTAGGGTTAGGGTTAGGGTTAGGGTTAGGGTTAGGGTTAGGGTTAGGGTTAGGGTTAGGGTTAGGGTTAGGGTTAGGGTTAGGGTTAGGGTTAGGGTTAGGGTTAGGGTTAGGGTTAGGGTTAGGGTTAGGGTTAGGGTTAGGGTTAGGGTTAGGGTTAGGGTTAGGGTTAGGGTTAGGGTTAGGGTTAGGGTTAGGGTTAGGGTTAGGGTTAGGGTTAGGGTTAGGGTTAGGGTTAGGGTTAGGGTTAGGGTTAGGGTTAGGGTTAGGGTTAGGGTTAGGGTTAGGGTTAGGGTTAGGGTTAGGGTTAGGGTTAGGGTTAGGGTTAGGGTTAGGGTTAGGGTTAGGGTTAGGGTTAGGGTTAGGGTTAGGGTTAGGGTTAGGGTTAGGGTTAGGGTTAGGGTTAGGGTTAGGGTTAGGGTTAGGGTTAGGGTTAGGGTTAGGGTTAGGGTTAGGTTAGGGTTAGGGTTAGGGTTAGGGTTAGGGTTAGGGTTAGGGTTAGGGTTAGGGTTAGGGTTAGGGTTAGGGTTAGGGTTAGGGTTAGGGTTAGGGTTAGGGTTAGGGTTAGGGTTAGGGTTAGGGTTAGGGTTAGGGTTAGGGTTAGGGTTAGGGTTAGGGTTAGGGTTAGGGTTAGGGTTAGGGTTAGGGTTAGGGTTAGGGTTAGGGTTAGGGTTAGGGTTAGGGTTAGGGTTAGGGTTAGGGTTAGGGTTAGGGTTAGGGTTAGGGTTAGGGTTAGGGTTAGGGTTAGGGTTAGGGTTAGGGTTAGGGTTAGGGTTAGGGTTAGGGTTAGGGTTAGGGTTAGGGTTAGGGTTAGGGTTAGGGTTAGGGTTAGGGTTAGGGTTAGGGTTAGGGTTAGGGTTAGGGTTAGGGTTAGGGTTAGGGTTAGGGTTAGGGTTAGGGTTAGGGTTAGGGTTAGGGTTAGGGTTAGGGTTAGGGTTAGGGTTAGGGTTAGGGTTAGGGTTAGGGTTAGGGTTAGGGTTAGGGTTAGGGTTAGGGTTAGGGTTAGGGTTAGGGTTAGGGTTAGGGTTAGGGTTAGGGTTAGGGTTAGGGTTAGGGTTAGGGTTAGGGTTAGGGTTAGGGTTAGGGTTAGGGTTAGGGTTAGGGTTAGGGTTAGGGTTAGGGTTAGGGTTAGGGTTAGGGTTAGGGTTAGGGTTAGGGTTAGGGTTAGGGTTAGGGTTAGGGTTAGGGTTAGGGTTAGGGTTAGGGTTAGGGTTAGGGTTAGGGTTAGGGTTAGGGTTAGGGTTAGGGTTAGGTTAGGGTTAGGGTTAGGGTTAGGGTTAGGGTTAGGGTTAGGGTTAGGGTTAGGGTTAGGGTTAGGGTTAGGGTTAGGGTTAGGGTTAGGGTTAGGGTTAGGGTTAGGGGTTAGGGTTAGGGTTAGGGTTAGGGTTAGGGTTAGGGTTAGGGTTAGGGTTAGGGTTAGGGTTAGGGTTAGGGTTAGGGTTAGGGTTAGGGTTAGGGTTAGGGTTAGGGTTAGGGTTAGGGTTAGGGTTAGGGTTAGGGTTAGGGTTAGGGTTAGGGTTAGGGTTAGGGTTAGGGTTAGGGTTAGGGTTAGGGTTAGGGTTAGGGTTAGGGTTAGGGTTAGGGTTAGGGTTAGGGTTAGGGTTAGGGTTAGGGTTAGGGTTAGGGTTAGGGTTAGGGTTAGGGTTAGGGTTAGGGTTAGGGTTAGGGTTAGGGTTAGGGTTAGGGTTAGGGTTAGGGTTAGGGTTAGGGTTAGGGTTAGGGTTAGGGTTAGGGTTAGGGTTAGGTTAGGGTTAGGGTTAGGGTTAGGGTTAGGGTTAGGGTTAGGGTTAGGGTTAGGGTTAGGGTTAGGGTTAGGGTTAGGGTTAGGGTTAGGGTTAGGGTTAGGGTTAGGGTTAGGGTTAGGGTTAGGGTTAGGGTTAGGGTTAGGGTTAGGGTTAGGGTTAGGGTTAGGGTTAGGGTTAGGGTTAGGGTTAGGGTTAGGGTTAGGGTTAGGGTTAGGGTTAGGGTTAGGGTTAGGGTTAGGGTTAGGGTTAGGGTTAGGGTTAGGGTTAGGGTTAGGGTTAGGGTTAGGGTTAGGGTTAGGGTTAGGGTTAGGGTTAGGGTTAGGGTTAGGGTTAGGGTTAGGGTTAGGGTTAGGGTTAGGGTTAGGGTTAGGGTTAGGGTTAGGGTTAGGGTTAGGGTTAGGGTTAGGGTTAGGGTTAGGGTTAGGGTTAGGGTTAGGGTTAGGGTTAGGGTTAGGGTTAGGGTTAGGGTTAGGGTTAGGGTTAGGGTTAGGGTTAGGGTTAGGGTTAGGGTTAGGGTTAGGGTTAGGGTTAGGGTTAGGGTTAGGGTTAGGGTTAGGGTTAGGGTTAGGGTTAGGGTTAGGGTTAGGGTTAGGGTTAGGGTTAGGGTTAGGGTTAGGGTTAGGGTTAGGGTTAGGGTTAGGGTTAGGGTTAGGGTTAGGGTTAGGGTTAGGGTTAGGGTTAGGGTTAGGGTTAGGGTTAGGGTTAGGGTTAGGGTTAGGGTTAGGGTTAGGGTTAGGGTTAGGGTTAGGGTTAGGGTTAGGGTTAGGGTTAGGGTTAGGGTTAGGGTTAGGGTTAGGGTTAGGGTTAGGGTTAGGGTTAGGGTTAGGGTTAGGGTTAGGGTTAGGGTTAGGGTTAGGGTTAGGGTTAGGGTTAGGGTTAGGGTTAGGGTTAGGGTTAGGGTTAGGGTTAGGGTTAGGGTTAGGGTTAGGGTTAGGGTTAGGGTTAGGGTTAGGGTTAGGGTTAGGGTTAGGGTTAGGGTTAGGGTTAGGGTTAGGGTTAGGGTTAGGGTTAGGGTTAGGGTTAGGGTTAGGGTTAGGGTTAGGGTTAGGTTAGGGTTAGGGTTAGGGTTAGGTTAGGGTT